>NC_090651.1:234275101-234409237 GCF_040937935.1 Hyperolius riggenbachi | reverse complement strand
TTGGAAACTCCCCTGCGAAACAGAAATTTGCCCTCTTAAAAGAAAAGGTATTTGTGATTTTTTTTTGAGGTTGCAGTGAGCCTATTAGGTGCCCCACAATGTATCACTGCTAAATATGCAAATTGTCCCTTTGTTGTCCATGTCAGCTAAACACACCTCCAGAACCGCTGGAATACATTGATGTGTTAGCTTGTTAATTGTACAGAGCCACACTAATCCAACATGTATGCAGACTGTTTCGGACTGGTTGATTCTCATTAGTCAGGATGATCAGAGATATGCAAATTATTCCGAGTAGATGCAAATTTATGCAAATTATTATGTAATTATATGTAGCTTGAAAATGGGCCAATCAATTCAAACCTGGGTCAGACCTTCTAAGAAGGGAGAGACGCTGGATTGACTAGTTAACCACTTAACAACCTATCGGCGGCGGCTGGTCCCACCTGTGTTTCCATGGAAACGGCCGTTCGAGCGGACGTTTCCTGTCAGTTCACGCAGCGCGGCTCCGTGAACAGCCTGTGAGCCTCCGATCGCGGCTCGCGGGCTAAATGTAAACACCCGGGGACGTAATCCCCGGTGTTTACATTTTACAGCGCTGCTGTCACAGCAGCGTAAAGGAGATTGGCGATCCCCGGCCTCTGATTGGCCGGGGATCGCCGCCATCTGATAGGCTGAAGCCTATCTAATGCGGGACAGGACGGATCACTGTCCTGTACTGCCTATATTGTGAAGGGGAGGGAGGGAAGGAGAGGGAGGGGGAATATCGCTGCGGAGGGGGGCTTTTAGGCGCCCCCCCACTAGGCACAACTAGGCGGCGGCGATCAGACCCCCCCAACAGGACATCCCCCTAGTGGGGGGAGCCCACCCAGCACAGATCATACAAAACAGCGCTGGTCCTCAAGTGGTTTACACTCAGTCCAGTCCTGACAACCTTAATGAAGACTTTAATTTAAAATGCTTCTTGTAATCGATCTGGATGTGTATGGATAAGATGGTACTTTCCCTTTAAGATTTTTGCCCACCCTCTTTTTGGATGTGTTATATGGTAATTGTGATTTTATAATGATGTCCCTGTGATGAATGATTTAGCATTTGATAAAAGCCTGCATGCCGAAATGTCATGTTATCTAGTGGCTGTGCTATTAATAAATCAAGCTGTAATTGCATAAATCCAGTTCGAGACCCATTCGTTTGTTCTTTTCACTTTAAATCGATTGGTCCATTTTCAAACTGCATACATTTGCATAAAATATGCATAATTTCAGAAGAATTTTCATTTCATTGATCATCTCTACTCATTAGTACATGGCTTGAATTTATATGGATCTATGAAGTAGGACTTGAAACACCCAGAGTTACAGATTGCCCAGAAAGCTCATGGTGAACCAGAACTCCTAGCAGTGTGTAAGGGGCTAAAAAGGACCAAAATGCCCTCTTAGGGCCTTTCTTGACTCATTATTGTTTCTGTGAATCAGTTTTCTGCATGAGTTGTTTGACAGTTTTGTCTCACTTCAAAGAAAAGAAAAACATGAGTGTGTGGCACAACCCAACAATTTGCGGCTTGAGTGACCAAAAAGTGACATTTGGCAAAATCAACCAGTACCCTGATTTTATAGCTTGCAAACGTCAAAATGCCAACCTGGCGTGTGCACTGCAAAAAGAGAAGAAATTCATAGCAATATCCAGTACATAAGAAAAGCAGATACAGTGATGTGAAAAACTATTTGCCCCCTTCCTGATTTCTTATTCTTTTGCATGTTTGTCACACTTAAGGCAGGGGTCACACTTACCGGCTTTTGTACGCGTTTTCTGCACAGAAAAACTGACTGCAACTGAGAACTCATGTTAATCAATAAGCAAGGTCACACTTTAATGCAGATTTCGCATGCAGAAAAAAAACTGACATCTTGCGCAATTTGTCAGTTTTCTCTATAAATTACATTAGCTGCTGTAAGACAGGGGTCACACTTGTCTTTCAGTTTTCTGCAAAGTGTGGAAAACTGAAAGAGAAGTGTGACCCCTGCCTAAATGTTTCTGCTCATCAAAAACCGTTAACTATTAGTCAAAGATAACATAATCGAACACAAAATGCAGTTTTAAATGATGGTTTTTATTATTTAGTGAGAAAAAAAACTAAAAAACTTACATGGCCCTGTGTGAAAAAGAAATTGCCCCCTGAACCTAATAACTGGTTGGGCCACCCTTAGCAGCAATAACTGCAATCAAGCGTTTGCGATAACTTGCAACAAGTCTTTTACAGCGTTCTGGGGGAATTTTGGCCCACTCATCTTTGCAGAATTGTTGTAATTCAGCTTTATTTGAGGGTTTTCTAGCATGAATCGCCTTTTTAAGGTCATGCCACAACATCTCAATAGGATTCAGGTCAGGACATTGACTAGGCCACTCCAAAGTCTTCATTTTGTTTTTCTTCAGCCATTCAGTAGTGGATTTGCTGGTGTGTTTTGGGTCATTGTCCTGCTGCAGCACCCAAGATCGCTTCAGCTTGAGTTGACAAACAGATGGCTGGACATTCTCCTTCAGGATTTTTTGGTAGACAGTAGAATTCATGGTTCCATCTATCACAGCAAGCCTTCCAGGTCCTGAAGCAACAAAACAGCCCCAGACCATCACACTACCACCACCATATTTTACTGTTGGTATGATGTTCATTTGCTGAAATGCTGTGTTACTTCTACGCTAGATGTAACGGGACACGCACCTTCCAAAAAGTTCAACTTTTGTCTCGTCGGTCCACAAGGTATTTTCCCAAAAGTCTTGGCAATCATTGAGATGTTATTTTAGCAAAATTGAGACGAGCCTTAATGTTCTTTTTGCTTAAAAGTGGTTTGCGCCTTGGATATCTGCCATGCAGGCCGTTTTTGCTCAGTCTCTTTCTTATGGTGGAGTCGTGAACACTGACCTTAATTGAGGCAAGTGAGGCCTGCAGTTCTTTAGATGTTGTCCTGGGGTCTTTTGTAGCCTCTCGGATGAGTTTTCTCTGCGCTCTTGGGGTAATTTTGGTTGGCCGGCCACTCCTGGGAAGGTTCATCACTGTTACATGTTTTTGCCATTTGTGGATAAAGGCTCTCACTGTGGTTCACTGGAGTCCCAAAGCTTTAGAAATGGCTTTATAACCTTTACCAGACTGATAGATCTCAATTACAGTACTTTTGTTCTCATTTGTTCCTGAATTTCTTTGGATCTTGGTATGATGTCTAGCTTTTGAGGTGCTTTTGGTCTACTTCTCTGTGTCAGATAGCTCCTATTTAAGTGATTTCTTGATTGAAATAGGTGTGGCAGTGATCAGGCCTGGGGGTGACTACAGAAATTGAACTCAGGTGTGATAAACCACAGGCAATCACTTTTTCACACAGGGCCATGTAGATTTGGAGTTTTTTTTCTCACTAAATAATAAAAACCTTCATTTAAAACTGCATTTTGTGTTCAATTATGTTATCTTTGACTAATAGTTTACGTTTTTTGATGAGCAGAAACATTTAAGTGGGACAAACATGCAAAAGAATAAGAAATCAGGAAGGGGGCAAATAGTTTTTTACACCCCTGTAGCGTGCACCTTCCGTCCAAAGTAGTGCTTTAATGGCACAACAGACAATCTTATTGGTAGTGCTCCACCACTCTTAACCGGACACCCACCTCCAGCACCAGCTACCCTGCTATCACTGGTCACGTAAGCCATGCTTGGCCATCCTGTTACTGTATGCATACGAAAGTGTGAAATGTAATCATTGCTTGCACTACCAATAAGATTGTCTGTTGTGCCATTAAACCACTACTTTGGACGGAAGGTGCACGCTATCTGCTTTTCTTATGTACTGGGTTTGACAGTTTTGTGTCAGACAACTCATGCTGTCAGTTGTTTTCTGCATGTGAAAAATGCGCTTATCTAGTTCAGCCTATCTGGACCAATATTCTCGTCCAGATAGGCGCCGCTCAAGCCTATCTGGACATGTATCCGCGTCCAGTATGTGAGCGGCGGTGCACACCTGTGGAGCTGCGGCCTGGTGTTTTTTTTGTGTCGGTGGTTGGGGAAGGAAAGCACAGCCTGGTGTGTCTAATGAATGGACATGACCCCGTTTAGGGGCCATATCTATTCATAATAGAGATCGTGAATGAAAATGTAAAAAAAAAAAAAAATTTACAATTCCTGGTAAACCAGGGAGTGTTTATATCACCATCTAGTGGGGAAAAGTTAAATTACACACACCACATATTTTTAATTAAAAAAATAATATAACATAATATAATCAATGCCTTCCAAAGCCTCCACCACAGTTACCAAGCAGATGTTTTAAAACAAAAAAAATACAAACAGTAAAAAAAAAATCCATAAATAGTTTCCTTGGAGACTTACCGTATATACTCGCATAGAAGCCAAATTTTTGGGTCCAAAAAAGTGGCCCTAAAGTGGGGGTGTCGGCTTCTATGCGAGTCACCAATTTGATGTGTATGTCAGTATATCTTCTGACCTGTTCTGTGCCCCTGGATGTGTGCGGAGTGCAGCACTGATATGACGGCCGACACTGATGCTGAGCGGGCTTGCGGGGGACAGAGTATCAGATGTTGCGCCAGGGCAGACGCCAGCATCTGATCCTCTGTCCCCTGCAAGCCTGCTCAGCACCAGTGTCATCCGGCATATCATTGCTGCACTCTGCACACATCCAGGGGCACAGAAGAGGTCAGTAGATACACTGATACATACAGCAGCCCCTGCAAAATCTGCTCTCCTCTGCCCATACCAGTTACAGTGGGGGTCCTGGTGGCTCTTCTCAGCACATATTTCTGCCTGGTAAGGGTCATCCCTCTTGGCACTATTTAGTTTGGGGTTTTTGGTTTCTTGATATATATTGCACAGCATTTGCACTTTATGTACAGTATATACTTTACCAAAATACTTTGCTTATTATTGCTGCTAGAGACAATATTATAGGAGAATTGCCTGTTTTGTGACATATATGTGTGTAATTGCCCATTTTCTTTATTATGTATACCCTCCTGGTATGGTTAATAATCATAGTTAATACACACTAGTTTGGTTTGTAAATGACACTTTATCTTCAGTCGGACTGTATTCATACAGTAAAGGGAGGTATGCTGGGGAGGGGGCTTATATGAGAGCCAAACACTTTTTCCTAGTTTTTAAGGGAAAAGTCTTCTATGCGGGTCAGCTTATATGCGATTATATATGGTAGCTTTTTTTTATTTTAATATGTATGTCATGAGGGTATATTACTGTTATTTTACTACATAAGGGCTTACAATTGACGGGACACAAAAAAAAAACCTAAACAGAAAAAATACACCTTTATTTCCAAATAATAGATTGGCACCATACATTGTGCTAGGAACATAATTTAAATGTTGCAAATATGAATATAGCACAGCGCTCTACACCCTCTAGTGCTGGACTAAGCCGTGTACTACCACCTAGTAGTATATATCAATAGAACACCTGCAAAAATGTAATTTTTTATTCAATGGCTGATTGGTTACAGATCAGCAAGTCAGGCTCAATCATGTATAGAATCCTCACAACCACTTGTGCGTCCTCCTAGTAGCAACTCAGAGATAGAGAGAAGTATACATAGCGTGATTCTGTTTCACATAACACATGGATTCCTCTTCCACCAACACAACATACACTGTGCACCACTCCATAGCAGTGTTTTCACCCTAGTGTGAAACAAACTGAATACTGTACACGCTCACCAGATATTATGGCTGACCCTGCAAAGACCAGCTTCATGCACTTTAGGGTTTTCAGAGTCTTCACACTTTCATATAATGGTGGTCCTTCCAAGTCACCCCCATGTTGACTTTTTCCGAACAGGCGCCTAAAAATGACGTAATCGGCTTAGAGGAAATGTTGTGGTTACTCGGTAGAAACGTTTTGCATATAACATGCACAGAAAATAAAGTAATTACCATAACTGAAAAACAAGTATTGCCCACAGAAAGCTTAATTTTTGGTGAGAAAAAAAAACAAAATATAGATCATTTACGTGGGATGAGTAGTGATAAAGTTATTGGGAGGAGCACTGACATGGGAAAATTGCTTCCATCTTTGAGGTGAAAACACTTGTAGGATGAACTGGTTAAGTGTGAACTAGCCCATTGATTAACATTGGTTGCAGTTTTCCTGTACAGAAAATGCACAGAAAATTGACGAGTGGAGACAGGCCCTTACTAAAACAATATGCAAAACAGAAATTTGCCTTCTTAACCACTTAAGTACCAGCATTCTGGTTCACCATGAGCTTGCTGGGCAATCTGTAACTCTGAGGGCTTTTTCACACTGCAGGCGTTTTTGTTATATTTTAAATGCGGGGGATTTTTTAAAATCGCCCTGAGAGCGCTTACACAATGATTCTCTATGAGATAGTTCATATCTAAGCGGTTCATTTCCGATCCATTTAGATAAGCGGTGCTTGAGCCATTTTTGAGGCGATTCCGCCTCAATAGAAGGTATAGGAAAACCACAAAACGCTCACAAAAATGCTTTGTGAAGAGATTGCGTTTTTCGTTTTTAAGATTAAATACATTGTATTTATTTTTTTCTGGATCAAAGAGTTCACTTCCGGACTTGCGTCAGGGAGTGAATTACCGAAACGCTCTGGAAAAACACGTCGAAAACTGCTAACCACAAAAAAAAGAATTGCCCACCCAAGTGCCAGGAATTGGAAAGAAAAACTCAAAAGAAGCCCAACACGGATGGACACGTGAGCCAAACGCAATGTGAACAAGACCTGAGTGTTTACAAGTCCTACCTCATGAAGCCACATTAATCCAGGTCATGCACTGATGAGGACCAACCAGTCTGAAACAGTCTGGGACAAGGTTTAACATTATCCCATGATACCTCTCTTAGCTGATTGGTATTTAGATTACTGTTCTGAGTATTAGAAGAAGAAGGGTAGGGCTGAGGTGAAAACCATCATACCTGTTTTTAGACCTGTTTTTAGTCTATACATTGGGTGGTCCCCAAGAAGGAACCTAAACAATAAGTTGATTTCTCATCTGTCATTTCCAGTGAGCTTACCTGTCAATGATGGTATGGATCCTAGTATTCTAGTGTCTCCTCTGTCTACTTTAATTTTTAAATTCACTTTGGAAGGAATATGGGTTTAATGACATAAGCTTGATTCCAAGGCACTGATCTGCGATATGAAGGCCCTGTTTTTAATCGAATGTGAATTCTGTCCAAGCGTTCTTCCAGTTTGGCTGGAAGTCATTTTCGCATCAAAAATGCCATTTTTGATTTTGAGAAAATGTTCGCAAAATACATTGTATTTTTGCAAATAAGGCCAAAGGAAACTAATTTTTCTTTCTGATGGGTATATTCATGAAAACCATGAAAAATCTTTTTTTTTTACCACGAAAACTTGCAAAAAGCCGCTATGGCATTTTTGCTCAAAAGTCGAATTTTACAAGGATTTGGAGGTGGTGGAAGGTTTGCATCATGCACGTCTAAAGTCTTGTATCATATTGTGGTGGGCCCCTCGATAATCCATCCAACAAGTACCCCAATCTACAGTATTCTGTAATGTTTCTGTCAATAAAGTTCATGTATGTTGCTGTGATTGACAACAAAATGTAAGAGTTTGAATGTTGTGAAGGTCCACCTTAGAGCTTGGTTTATTGAACTTTATTATTGGTCTCAATTAAGAAGATCTCAGCAGTGGTAGAGACAAGTTTAAATACATATCATGGCTTACAAAAGCTCTATCCAGGAGCCTCACCATATTTCCCTACAGGATTGTCAGAACAGTGCATGTCTCTCCTAATATTTGTGGTCAAAACAGCAATCTCAAGATGTCAGCATAATAATACTTTGCAGACAAGAGGCTTTCCACATCTTAAAATCTTTAAATCAATGTTGACGCTTTATATAATAACAACATAATTCATCTTGGCACCTCAGAAATGTTATACTTGTCCAAGTAAAAAACAGAATGGAAAAGAAGGAAATAGAATGGAGAAGTATATATTGATGTTCACAATCATACAGAGTTGAATGCACTGAGATGTGACTAATTTACAGGCCACTTTATTTTATTTTCTGTGACGGCCTTTGAAGTGGGTCAGTTCTGTATAATGGACATACAGCTGATGTTTTCTCATGATTTAAGAAAAAATGACAGAATTGAAAAACGATATACCTATGAGCTTCAAGGACCACTATCGTGACAATTGTAAAATGTAAAATACATGTAAACACAAAATAAGAACAACATTTCTCCCATAGTAAAATGAGCTTTACTTTTCTCCTATGTTGTGTCACTTACAGTAGGTTGTAGAAATCTGACAGAACTGACAGGTTTTGGAGTAGCTCATCTCCTCATGTCTTATTCTCAGGGTTTTCTTCATTTCAAAAACACTAGTGTAATGACAGTTACTCAGTCCAACTGCCAAAATAGTGCAGACATGTCTGTTCTTTGCTTGATCTAGACTGGTGAGCAGTCCAATAGCAATATCCATATCTTTCTGCTGAAATCTTGTCTAATATCAACTAATCCAAAGTGGTAGCAACAGTAGGCAGTCAATGTTACATAGTTACATAGTTATTTTGGTTGAAAAAAGACATACGTCCATCGAGTTCAACCAGTATAAAGTACAACACCAGCCTGCTCCCTCACATATCCCTGTTGATCCAGAGGAAGGCGAAAAAACCCTTACAAGGCATGGTCCAATTAGCCCCTAAAGGGAAAAATTCCTTCCCGACTCCAGATGGCAATCAGATAAAATCCCTGGATCAATATCATTAGGCATTACCTAGCAATTGTAGCCATGGATGTCTTTCAACGCAAGGAAAGCATCTAAGCCCCCTTTAAATGCAGGTATAGAGTTTGCCATAACGACTTCCTGTGGCAATGCATTCCACATCTTAATCACTCTAACTGTAAAGAACCCTTTCCTAAATAAATGGCTAAAATGTTTTTCCTCCATGCGCAGATCATGTCCTCTAGTCCTTTGAGAAGGCCTAGGGACAAAAAGCTCATCCGCCAAGGTATTATATTGCCCTCTGATGTATTTATACATGTTAATTAGATCCCCTCTAAGGCGTCTTTTCTCTAGACTAAATAAACCCAGTTTATCTAACCTTTCTTGATAAGTGAGACCTTCCATCCCACACATCAATTTTGTTGCTCGTCTCTGCACCTGCTCTAAAACTGCAATATCTTTTTTGTAATGTGGTGCCCAGAACCAGATCCTGTTGCAATATGACACTATCTTCCTGAGAGTTGATGATTCTGCACAATTTTGTATCATCTGCAAAAAAAGCAACATTGCTCACTACTGCATCTACTAGGTCATTAATAAATAAATTGAAGAGCACTGGACCCAGAACAGACCCCTGTGGGACCCCACTGCTAACAGTCTCCCATTTTGAGTACGATCCATTGACCACAACTCTTTGTTTTCTGTCCATTAGCCAGTTCCCTATCCATGAACACAGACTCTTCCCCAGTCCTTGCATCCTCAACTTTTGCACCAGACTTTTGTGGGGAACAGTGTCGAAGGCCTTTGCAAAGTCCAAGTATATCACATCTACAGCATTCCCAATATCCATATAAGCATTCACTACCTCATAAAAGCTGAGCATGTTAGTCAAACAGGACCTGTCTTTAGTAAACCCATGTTGATGCTGAGAAATAAGATTATTTTCTACTATGAAGTCATGTATAGTATCTCTTAGTAACCCCTCAAATAGTTTGCATACAACTGATGTTAAACTTACAGGTCTATAATTTCCTGTATCAGATTTTTTGCCCTTCTTAAATAATGGGAAAACGTGGGCTGTACGCCAATCCACTGGGACTCTGCCAGTTGCAAGAGAGTCACAAAAGATAAGATAAAGGGGTTTATCTATAACTGAACTTAATTCCCTTAGGACCCGAGGATGCATGCCATCCGGGCCAGGTGCCTTGTCTATTTTTAATTTATTTAGTCTTTCCTTCACTTCTTCCTGCGTTAAGTATTTAATATTACAGTTAGAAGATTGAGACTCTTCCGCCTCTGTAGTTTGCAACAGTGCTGTTTCTTTTGTGAAGACAGAAGCAAAGAAAGCATTTAATAACTCTGCCTTACCTTGGTCATCCACCATTGAGTTCCCATCCTCATCCTTTAGGAGTCCTATACAGTCAACCTTTCTTTTTTTAGAGTTAATGTACTTGTAAAACTTTTTTGGGTTAATGATACTGATTGTTTGCCTGATCTACCACACGTTATATAGTGTTTACCTACAATAATACCAGCATGCAAGAAGGGGCTCTCTGTTGTGGCCTGGGGTCTGTGCCCAGAAACAGCCCCGCTGTGCAGGACTCAAACTCTATCTCAACAGCAATCTAGGGTAAGTTTAAGGAGAGGAATAATTAAACATATAAGTATTTTTTTTAGTACAGTATGTAGGAGGAAACTAAGGTGCCTAAACAAAACACAAGCAAACAGGGAGAGTGGATTAGCTCAAAGCCAATGGTACCAGGCTGCAATCTATCTATCTATCTAAGCCCCACTAGGGATTGTCGGTAATGCCGATTCCGTGGAAATTCCAATTTCTGGAAATTATGATTACTAATTGTGCAAATTTCCAATATTGATTACCATGGAAAGGTGTGGGGGGGGGGGGTCGTAGTGTTTGTCTTTTTTTTTAAGTTGCTTTCTTGCATTTTTATATATTTTGTGGATGGATGCACTACCTAATCCTATAATTGGCCAAATAATTCCGAGTCAGAATCATTGGACCAATCATAGGCTGCAGAATCTTCCCGTGGAAATTGGAATTCCTTGAACATTTTTCAACGACCACCCCAAATCCTCACATCTATCTTGTTCTAACCTGAATTTGATTCATCTTCAGCATAACAATACATATTCCAGCCCTTGACATATAACCAAACTAGTTTGATGTCAAGCCCACCAAAGCACTTCTCCAAAGCTTTTATGACAGTGATCACCTAGATGTCAACACTCCCTTTAGAACAAGTGTTATTATCCTGTGAAAAATACATCAAAGAGACTGCCAAATAAACAGACTACGGATTTATTATTTTCCGCTTCTACAAGAAAAAGAGATGCCTTGGATGAGCTGTTTTATCTGATTTTAATAGACTGTGCTCTGTGACAGCCAGTCTCTGGGGAATGTAAGATAGCAGATGTTGTATACTGACCCCTATCACTGCCATCACTTGTGCTGTATCCAGACAGAGACTGGAGTCAGCTCAGAGCACTCACATACTGCAGTGTAATGGCTCTGCATATACATAGTTCCTCCTAGCTAGAGATGACCAATGAAATAGTTATTTCCCAAGTTTATTGCAACGTTGCTGCAGACTGCATGCGTCTTCAAAATGTTCCAAACTAATGCTGTTTTGGATTGTCTTATTCCAGGCTGCATCCACTTTGGGCAGCACGGTGGCATAGCGGTTAGCACTCTCGCCTTGCAGCGCTGGGTTCCCGGGTTCGTATCCCAGCCAGGTCAACATCTGCAAGGAGTTTGTATGTTCTCCCAGTGTCTGCATGGGTTTCGTCTGGGCACTCCGGTTTCCTCCCACATCCCAAAAACACACAGATTAGTTAATTGGCTTCCCCCTAAATTGGCCCTAGACTATGATACATGCACTACACCATACATACATAGATATATGACTATGGTAGGGACTAAATTGTGAGCACATGAAAAAAGTATTTAGGTATTGCACTCCCATACAAGAGATAATTAGGCATAAACGGTAACCATAATACTGGGTGCAGTGTCAAAATCACAATATATACCCACTCACTATACTCACAAATTGTGAGCCCCTCTGAGGGACAGTGAAAAGACAAATACTCTGTACAGTGCTGTGTAATATGTAGTCGCTATATAAATACTTAAATCAATAAATAAAAATTGCCATCTACTAGAAGAATGAACATCTTAATGATAGTACTGTGTAACCGTGTAATTATTTACTACTGACATATTCTGCAGTGCTTTACAGAGTCCATAGTCATGTCACTTACTCCTTGGAAAAGCTCAATATCTATTCTCTACCATAGTAATAGCCCAATGTGACACTAAATAACTCATCAGTATGTATTTGGGAGGAAACCCATGCAAACCTACAAAGTCCACGCCAGGAACATTCTAGCAATGTGAGGCAAGAGTACTATCCACTACACCACCATACTGCTCGAGAGCCTTTGATCCTCTACTCATAGCCGTGCAGTTTTTATGCCACAGACCAGGCGAACAGTAACAATCCTGCTAGAACAGAGAAAGGAAACTGTTAGCTGCCTGTAGATTCAGCTCATTCCCCCATGGCAGATGAGTTACTGCAAACAACCGCTTTGTTTTGTTAAGTAGGACAAACCATTAAGATGGACTGACAGTATTTACATATAAGGCCTGCCAGAACTGACAATTTTTATATATTAAAATAGAGGGAAAAGTTGATGTCATGCATATATGTTTAAAAACAATCTATCACATTTTTCATGCATCATAGGCTTTTGACTTCAACATGTACAGCATGGTTTTAGCCATAAGTCCCCTGGGACTGATATAATAAAGCAAAAATGTTTATCCTGGCATGTGTTTCTGTTGCAATGTGGGGGAGGGGAGGGTGGAGGGCTGATGGAGCGGTGCCACGTGGTGAGCAGGGTGAGTGCTGAGAACAAAGCTAACAACCATACCTCAGCCAAGTTGGGTGGCAGCCAAGCTGAGTGGCAGTCCGGGGCTGCTGTACACATGCCGGGTTATCGGCAGAGATGGTTGCTATCGGCAATCACATTCAGGAGTTCATTAGTAATCCATTGTTTTGTTGTATTGTGCTACCCCTACACCCTCTAACAATACATTTGCGTAATCAATAAGGCTTCTCAAAACGATATAAGAAGCAAAACACTGAAAAATCACCATCTAAATCAAAATCTAGATTTGTTTTTTTTTCGGCCTCCTTGATATACTGTGCAGACCAGCTGGCTCAAATGTTCACATATGATTTTAACCAATGCTTGATGCTTGCATGCTTTCCACCTGCTTCAACAATACCACCATTCAAGTTCGGACAACAGGTTAAGATACTTTGGATAGTCCCAAAAATATACTGTGTGGTAATTAATGTGCACAGATGCATACTAGAACATAGCGCTGCACTACAGACTAATGTATATGCCCTTCTGCCAAAACTGGTGGCAAGTAGAATGTAAATATACTGTGGTGCCATACTCAAGTCACTAAGGTAACCCTTGTAAGGCTTGGTGGTGTATTCTCCACAGTCAGCATGCAACGCATGAGCTGACGTGGAGGAGGTACACACACTAGCACAAGGAAACAGGCTATCCCTAGTATAGTGGAGGGGAGGACTGACTCCAATAGGAGATTGTGGCGCACAGAGCCGGTGCAGATCCGACAGCCACAAACAATACTTTCGTATAACGTCTCAGCGCAAAGTAGCGCTGAGCGCACAAACCAGAACTGAGGAGATCAGGACAGGTAGACAGAATGAACGCTTGCTAGCTAGCCGCTACTTAGTGACAGCAAGCGTCCAAAACAAGACAGACTGGAATGAGGCAGCCAATGCGTTTGCAGCGATGGCGTGCCTCACAAAGACAGGACAGGATAGTCAGGAAATAGCAGGATCAAGATAGATGAACGTAACACAGACAAATGTACAATAAGTATGTTTTCCTAGCGTATTACAATTACAGCTATCAATGAAACTATTTGTAACGTCTGACTAACATATGTATATATCGGCAATGAACCGATATATGACATAAGCAGGAACGCTGACTAGGACTGGAGTAATACAGGGAACAGGATTCAGAAGGATTCGCTATCTCTTCGCAGAGATGAACGCAATCCACAAACGGTAACAGAACAGGATTCAGAAGGATTCGTTATCTCTTCGCAGAAATGAACGCAATCCACAAACGGTAACAGGACAGGATTCAGAAGGATTCGTTATCTCCTCGCAGACATGAACGCAATCCACGAACAGGACCAGGAGCAGGATACTAGCTCAGCACGGGTGCTCACGATACGCGCAAACTACCAAAACGTGCTGGAAAGCTGACTAACTGCACACAGGATATAAACAGTTCGTGTACGTATACATCAGCGACACTGATGTATCAACGTAACACGAATACAAGGAAAATAATAAACGTGCTGGTATGCATATATATGGGCAATGAACCAATATATGATGCAAAACCAGCAAAGTATCTTTTAGAACAAGAAACACGATCGGGGGCTGAAGCGACAGCAAGACAGGCTTAAACTGAAGCTATGAAAACCCGAGGAGTCCTGCAGGAAGCAGAACTTTATACTGAGGTCATCCAATGGGAGCAGACATGCAGATTCCCACACAGGTGAATGATAATCAGTCACAAGCTGACAGCAGGGAAAGGCAGACAAAGCTATGCAGCTTGCATGAAAAGAGATCAGAACTACCTGAGCTGCAGCACTACTACTTCCAGCAAAGCCTGCTGCAGCAGCGATCATTACAGTACCCCCGCCCTTAAAAGCGGATTCCAGACGCTTTTCAAAACTGAAATTCCCAACAAAACAGTCTGACTGATAATTCATGATGACCGGGACAGCCCGGCAAGACCGAATTCCAGAATCAGTCCCCACAAGACTGGACCCATCAGAACCAGAACCTACAGAACCATGCCCATCAGTACTACAAGCCCCAGTGTGACACCCATCAGAACCATGATTTCCAGAAGAAAGCCCTCCGAAACTCCCTGAGCGATACCCACCGCCTTCCAGGAACCGTTCAAAAACGCCAAAGCCTTTGCAATGCCCACCGGGACTGTCTTTACCAACACAAAACCCACTGTTGAACCAGTCCAAGGCACCAGGACAAGTTTTCTCAGAGACCTCCCAGAACACCTTGAAGCTCCAAAGAGATCCCCATAGGTCAGAATGCCCCTTAGGCTCACATGGAGAACTATCAAGAACCCCTATGGAACCTAGGGCAATTCCCGAGTCAGGGCCACAAGGACAAACATCAAGATCAGGGCTTTCAGGGACCAGAACCATCTCTGGGCATGCAGGCAGACTGGCAACATCAGAACATGTTCCCACTAAGGAAGCATCAGGGCACGCTAACACCTTAGACACACTTGGGCATTCTGGCACACAAAGAACATCTGGGCACACTGGCACAAGAGAAACCTCTGGGCATGTCAAGGAACTGTGAGCCTCAGGGTCAGCCAAGACAGGACCAAAACCAGGACTGGCCAAAAAAAAATCATCATGACTAGACTTCGCAACTACTGGACTTTTACACGAGAATGCAGGATCAGACTTAGATGTCGCTGATTCCAGCAAAGTCAGTAACAAATCAGATTCAGGGGCACTAACAAGACAGGACAAATCTTCTGATGTATGCACTGAACCAGATAGGGACTCCACAACTACCTCTGGACTGGACAGAGACTCATCTAATACACTGGATTGGAGCTCATGAGGTGCTGCAGAACAAGTCAGTATTGCAGCAGCCCCCACTGGACTAGGCAAAACTGAGGAATTCCCTGGACAGGAAGGGGACTCTGGAACCTCTGCCACAGCGGCCAGAGAACCAGAATCTTTCAGGATACAGGGCTGGGTTTCAGGAACACTCATCAGACCGGACTGAAATTCTGAGATTTCTATTATTTTGACCAGAGAATCAGAATTATCCATGTTACAGGGCAAGACTTCTGAAACATTCAGAGGACAGGGCTGGAGTTCCTCGGCTGTTACAACACTGGAGAGGGACTCAACAACATTGGTTAAATCAGACTGTGTACAGGGCAAGGTACCTAACACACTTGCTGACGAGGACAATATTTCAATGGCTTCTGCTTTGCTGGGCAGAAATTCATCAAGTTTTATTAGAGCAGACTGTAATTCCAAAACAGCTGCTAGACAAGTGAATATTACTGCAACACCAACTGAGGTAAGCAGTGCCTCAGACTCCTCTGCTAGAGGGTTTGAAGTATCCAAAGTACTGGGTGAAGCATAAGACTCTGCGACCACAGCTTCACTGGACAGGATCACTGAACAGTCCATATTGCAGGGCAAAACCATGGAAGCACCTGCTGGACAGCATAATGATTCTGTGACCTGAGTTTCATTGGAGAGATCTACTGCACAATTCATGGTACAGGGCAAATTTACTGGAACATTTTCTGAACAAGGTAATAATTCTACGATTTCAGGTTCACATAGCAGATGCTCTGAGCTATTCACGAAACTAGAGCGAGGTGTAGAAACAGGAAGATCAAGACACAATGTTTGCGCATCTGAATCACCATTCATTTGTAAAATTGGAAAATTCAGATGCTGGGGTTCTGAGGTTTCTAGACAGGATTGCTGGGACTCGGAAACTGATGTAGTGCATCTATTGGCATCTGCTGGATCAGACAGGAGTTGAACTTTATTAACACAGGTAATTTCTGCAGAAGTGTTTGCAGAGGCAGGCAAGATTTTTCTGGTGTCTGTTTCACTGAACAAAGAGTCATGAGTACTGGCTAGGCTGGACTCGGAAGTCAGCAGGACCTCTGGATTCTCTGCTGAGAAATTTGCGCAGGGCAAGGTTAAGAATGTATCAGTGGCTTCTGTTTTACTGGTAAGTAACACTGAGTTATCCATGGTACAGGGTGGAATTGCAGGAACTTCAATTTCACACAAAAAGAGCTCCGAATCACCTGCTGAATCAGCCAAAGGTGCTGAAGCAGGCGGGTCAGAACGCCAAATTTGCGAATTCGGAGTCACATAAAAATCATCCAAAATCAGTTCCCACACATTAATCAATGGAGCCACAAAGTCATACCCACACACACCAGTTTTTATTAGGTTATAGGCAGACTTAATGCATGCATTCAATACTAATTCACTTTTTGCACTGTAAAATTGACAAAATGAACTTGAATCATTCTTCCATTCATTGACCAGAGCTTCCATCTCTCCTTTCTCAAATGGAGGATTCCAAGCATACTTAACAGGCAGATCATGGTTTGCAGATATGATTGTAGCAGGGACATATATTGGGTTAATTAGCAGGTGATTGGCAGATTCCTTATTCCTAAGAATCTCCAATACCTGTAGCAAGTGCTGAACTGTAGTGTATGCAAACTTTCCTTGCTTCACAAATAAGTTGATTTGTTCAATACTCTGTAATATCTCCTCATAATCATACTCAGATAATTCTTTTAAACAAAAATCTTTATTTTCCCTAGCCAGGGAGGAAAGTTCATTAGTAGTTTCATAAGTCCATTTAACTCCCCTGAAAGACAATTGCATTTCATTATCTGTTAATGGCAGAATCTCATTATAGGTCTCAGTCGCTAAGGATAACGACTCTGCAGATCGGACACGTTTCTTAGAACGTTTGCGTTTTGCCTTAGACCCTGCTGTTTTTGGTGATTTATTCAAGGCTGCAGGAAAATTATCAGTAACACTTTCTGCTTGCTGAACATTTTTGCAAGCAATTGAAGGAGAAACTGATTGGCCTGCTGCCAGGAGTTCATTAAGAGGAAAAGGCAATGGATCTATGCGCAACCAGTTATGGATCACAAACGCTAGAAATTCCAGCGGTCTCTCTTTCAAATCAGAATGATTGAGAACATCAAATACCCACTGGAATAATTCCCCTTTAAACAAAATATAACTTAGTTGGAGTGCCCAGGTTGAAACAGGAGTCGCTTGGAGATCAGGATTGGCCAGGAACCTGGCACATTCAGAGAAAAACTCATTTTCTGTTTCAGAGTTAAGTTCTTCAAATTTCTTAAAGGAACAGGAACCATAATTAACAGTGTCATACTTTCTGGGAATCCCCCCCCCCACAATGGGGATTGGTAATGGGGTTTTCATAATGTAAGGCTTGGTGGTGTATTCTCCACAGTCAGCATGCAATGCATGAGCTGATGTGGAGGAGGTACACACACTAGCACAAGGAAACAGGCTATCCCTAGTATAGTGGAGGGGAGGACTGACTCCAATAGGAGATTGTGGCGCACAGAGCCGGTGCAGATCCGACAGCCACAAACAATACTTTCGTATAACGTCTCAGCGCAAAGTAGCGCTGAGCGCACAAACCAGAACTGAGGAGATCAGGACAGGTAGACAGAATGAACGCTTGCTAGCTAGCCGCTACTTAGTGACAGCAAGCGTCCAAAACAAGACAGACTGGAATGAGGCAGCCAATGCGTTTGCAGCGATGGCGTGCCTCACAAAGACAGGACAGGATAGTCAGGAAATAGCAGGATCAAGATAGATGAACGTAACACAGACAAATGTACAATAAGTATGTTTTCCTAGCGTATTACAATTACAGCTATCAATGAAACTATTTGTAACGTCTGACTAACATATGTATATATCGGCAATGAACCGATATATGACATAAGCAGGAACGCTGACTAGGACTGGAGTAATACAGGGAACAGGACTCAGAAGGATTCGCTATCTCTTCGTAGAGATGAACGCAATCCACAAACGGTAACAGGACAGGATTCAGAAGGATTCGTTATCTCCTCGCAGAGATGAACGCAATCCACGAACAGGACCAGGATACTAGCTCAGCACGGGTGCTCACGATACGCGCAAACTACCAAAACGTGCTGGAAAGCTGACTAACTGCACACAGGATATAAACAGTTCGTGTACGTATACATCAGCGACACTGATGTATCAACGTAACACGAATACAAGGAAAATAATAAACGTGCTGGTATGCATATATATGGGCAATGAACCAATATATGATGCAAAACCAGCAAAGTATCTTTTAGAACAAGAAACACGATCGGGGGCTGAAGCGACAGCAAGACAGGCTTAAACTGAAGCTATGAAAACCCGAGGAGTCCTGCAGGAAGCAGATCTTTATACTGAGGTCATCCAATGGGAGCAGACATGCAGATTCCCACACAGGTGAATGATAATCAGTCACAAGCTGACAGCAGGGAAAGGCAGACAAAGCTATGCAGCGCATGAAAATAGATTAGAACTACCTGAGCTGCAGCACTACTACTTCCAGCAATGCCTGCTGCAGCAGCGATCATTACAACCCTATAGTGAATAGCTATCTTTTGAACTGGCATTAAGGCTGTACACTGTACAGCCTTAATACTCGTACAGTGCTTACTGTCCTCACTAACCAAGGCCTGTGGAGCCTCAGTGGGTCTTACAATTTGTTGGGACTTTTTAGTTCTGAAGCCCAGCCACACTCATCACCACTACCTCCACCCACACCTGTCAACCATGGGTGTAACAATAGGGGCAAAGTATAAACAGGAAGTCACGTCAGACACTAGAGAGAGAAACGTCCACGCTGGAGTGCACAGAAGGTATGTAGCTGCTGCTGCCTGCCACTGCACATATATGGTTATTGAAGCTGGAGGGGAGCTCCAAGGGGAGAGCCCGAGGTGAGGGGGACCGTTTCCCTTCCCGCCGAGTGTGGCCATAGCTTTCTCCTCATGCTGCGACTCCTACAGCCCCCCAAAACGTCCCTGAGCGGGTCCGGAAGGGGGGGGGGGTGAGGGGCTCGCTTAAAATTTCTGCAGGGGGGCCCGGTGTGTCTTAGTTACGCCCCTGCTGTCAACTGAACCCAACCCCCCCCCCATTCCCCGGGGCACGCTCAGGGGCAACAACAAACTACAACATAATGCATCACCTCAGGACATTACTGTAAAAGAGCATGCAAAGTCTTTCCTTTATGTCTCTAAAAAGTCAGATGTACATCCAATATGCTGATTTATATCACTCGTACAGAAAGGAGAGATAATTTATAATCTGCTTTCTCTCATTACAGTTTTCATGTTAAAAGATCTTTCTCCCTTAGTGTTGTGTCTATGTATTTTAAATGCCAATGTTTCAGCTTCTCCTAACCCTGCTTAACTTATCTGTCTAACCAGAACTTAAAGGGGCACTATTGCTAATTTCATCTTTTTTAGACCCTTTAACATACATATGTCTTTTTGGAGTAATGTTATGGCACAGTATATAGTTTAATATAAATGTAATTGTTCACTGCCAATAATGATTTATAGCCAGGCAGTCACGTCAGTAGCTTTAGCTTTCTGACGCCAATGCAGACTATACCCTTGTATAGTAGGAAAGCATCTGTTATTGGTGGTAGAGCTGCCGTTATTTGCCTCCCCTCTGGCCAGCTCATTTACCTTTTTCCACCTTGTACCTGCACTAACGTGCAGTTACTCTGCTCACAGCAGCCGCCGTAAAGTGCAGGACGCAGCCTCCTCCGTACAGCGCTGGCTGTGTGCGCTGTGTGGTGATACGCTGCCCAGCCGCCAAGGACCCCTTTCGCTAAGCTGGCAATGAAACGGACACCTATTGTTGTCCGTTTCTATGGCAAACCGACCGGCTTCTGAACTGCGCAGTCCTTGGCGGCTGGGCAGCGTATCACCACACAGCGCACACAGCCAGCGCTGTACAGAGGAGGCTGCGTCCTACACGGCTGCTGTGAGCAGAGTAACTACATGTTAGTGCAGTTAAAAGGTGGAAAAGGGTAAATTAGCTGGCCAGAGGGGATTCAAATAACGGCAGCTCTACCATCAATAACAGATGCCTCCATACTATACAATGGTATACTCTGCATTGGCGTCGGAAAGGGAAAGCTACTGACGTGACTGCCTGGCTATAAATCATTATTGGCAGTGAACAATTACATTTATATTAGACTATATACTGTGCCATAACATTACTCCAAAAAGACATATGTATGTTAAAGGGTCTGAAAAAGATGAAATTAGCAATAGTGCCCCTTTAAGTATAAAATGACCTGACACTAAGTTAATGTATAACTCTGACCATTTCTAATCTGATAAATTAGAAATGATTGTTTTCTTTAATATGGCGATGCACCCAGAAAGCCACTGTACTGTGGTGGATAGAATGACTGAAATGATCGAATGATTACAAGTGCAAAAATGACACGTGTGTATGTGTATGTAGTGTGAGTGTGTGTGTGTGTGTGTGTGTGTAGTGTGCGTTTGTGTGTGTGTGTGAGTGTGTGTATGTGTGTGTGTAGTGTGCGTTTGTGTGTGTGAGTGTGAGTGCGTGTGTGTAGTGTGCGTTTGTGTGTGTGAGTGTGAGTGCGTGTGTGTCTGTGTAGTGTGCATTTGTGTGTGTGTGTGTGTGTAGTGTGCATTTGTGTGTGTGTGTGTAGTGTGCATTTGTGTGTGAGTGTAGTGTGTGTGTGTGTGTAGTGTGCATGTGTGTGTGTGTGTGCGTGTGTGTAGTGTGCATTTGTGTGTGTGTGCGTGTGTGTAGTGTGCATTTGCGTGTGCGTGTGTGTGTGTGTGTATGTGTAGTGTGCATTTGTGCATGTGTGTGTGTGTAGTGTGCATGTGCGTGTGCGCGTGTGTGTGTGTGTGTGTGTGTGTGTATAGTTATAAGCAGCATGGGCATGGGAGGCATTGAGGGTCCTCGCCTCTTATTTGTTTTCCTGAAAAGCATTCAGCTTTAAAGTGAACCTTAAGAGTGAAAAATAAATTGAGTTCTACTCACCTGGGGCTTACCTCAGCCCCCTGCAGCTGATCGGTGCCCACGACGAGTCGCTCTGATGCTCCATGTCCCGTTGGCGGCCACTTCCGGTTTCGCCGCCAGGACCCGTCAGGCTGGGGAACGTGGCTGATACTACGCGTACCCAGCCAAAATGGCACCCCTATGCGGCCATATGGCCACATACGGGTGCTATTTTGGCTAGGAATGCGTAGTATCAGCCGCATTCCCCAGCCTGACGGGTCCTGACGGCGAAACCGGAAGTGGCTGCCAGCGAGACACGGAGCATCAGAGCGACTCGTCGTGGGCACCGATCAGCTGCAGGGGGCTGAGGTAAGCCCCAGGTGAGTAAAACTCAATTTATTTTTCACTCTTAAGGTTCACTTTAAATCTGAACCATCAAGTGAAGAAGTAAGATAAAACAATCAAGGTACAAGAAATCCATGGGAACCATGAGTTAATAAAGTTAAAGTGACACTGAAGCAAAAAAAAAAAAGTATGATATAATGAATTATTATAGCTCTAAAGAAAAAAGTGTGGTAGGTGTGGCACATCCCAGGCAGGGAGTGAGGAACACAGATAACACCCTCACAGTCCAGCAGGCCTGCACTGGTTATACTGGGGTCTACTGTCACTGGACGTGTGCTCCGCCAACATGGAGAAGAAACAGTTCAAACAAATTTGAAGAAAGACAAAAGCGTGCACCTTCCGTCCAGGAATTTAATCTCATGTGTAGACAGTGTTACAACCATTAGTACGTTTCAGTACATCAGCGTGCAGAATCCAACATGTGAGGTGGACATTGATGTGAAGCTTACGTGTCCATCCAGATGGCTGGTCTGTGGGAAGGAGGTGGGTGGGAGGCACAGAGGTGGCGAGCGACGGCCGTTTCGCGTCTCTTGACGCTTGGTCACGCTGCGTGCCACAGATAGAGGAAGAAGCGAACAACCGGAGCTTAAGACGGGAGGCAAGCCCCGCCCCTTCCGGCTACGCCACTTCCTCCTCGTGAGAGTCCATTGCCCTGGTAACGGGGACGCTACTGCCGGGGACCTAGTGGGGCGGAGCAGATAACTCCGTCTTCCACTGCGAAACCACCCTCCGCATACAGCACTCGCGTTCACGGCGCTGTAGCAACTTGGTGCTGAGCGCTCAGTATGCGGCGGGTGCTCAGAAAAGGCACACCTGCCGCCCATCTTGAACGCTCCCTAAACGCACCAGTCTCGTGGGAGGTCAGAAATTAGACCAAAACTATAAGGGCATCAAAGCAAAGTAGGAGTGCCCTTTTGGCCCCCAAAAAAACTACTGCTGAAGGTTCAGTTAGAACCACATTCACCTTCGATTTCTCACCGATGGCCGATCGTGTTAGGAAGGCCATAATTACAAATTGGTCTATGGTCAGGAGAGACCCTGATCTGAACCAGATTGCAGAAAAGGCTCCAAGGGTAGCCTTTAGATGTGCCCCCACGCTTGGTAATATCTTGACCAGCAGTGAGTTCGTCTCACCTAATAATAATGACTGGTTAAATTCTTCTCTGCCCTGTGGTAACTACAAATGTGGCCGATGTAAATGGTGCGATAAACTAGTGACCCAAAAGAATATTCAGGTGGGGAGGGAACGGTTTCAGATCAAGGAATTCTTTACCTGTCAAACGAAGTTTGTTGTCTATGTTATGATCTGTCCCTGTAGTCGATATTATATCGGACAGACAACTAGGTCTATGAAGACAAGATTTGGGGAACATATAGGATCAATTAAATCAGGAAAAGGCTGTACACGTTTGATTGAACATATGAGAAATGACCACAGTGCCGATAGATTTAATTTAAAGTTTGCAGCCTTGGAAAAACAGGATGTACCCCGGAGAGGGGGAGATAGAGAAAGGCTACTGTTGAGGAGGGAGACGAGATTGATCTTGAGAATGGAAGCTATGGGGCCTTTAGGGTTAAACGAAAAAATAGAATTGTCCTGCATGTTAGATCCCTAATAATGGGTTTGGTGGTGGACGATTGTTTATACTTGCCTATACAAAAGCCTAACTGGGTCCCTAGATGCCATACACTGGATAATAATTTGTTGTTAATCTAGTATGGCTATTAATGGATTGTTCCTGTGTTTTATCAGTGACAGGTGTGGGGGGTGGGGGGGCTTGTTATTCGTTATTACTGGACTTGCCTAGGGGTTAATATAACCTTGTTCAGAATTCGGAACGTTATGCATGTGGGGGGGGGGGGGGGGGGTTGACTTATAGTTTATATTTGGATATTTGATGTGAAGCTTCGGTGCTTCCTACAAGTCCACCCATATAACTAAATTGGTTTACTACAATGTTTACTACAATGTCTCTCCTCCCCGTCCCTCTCCCCCTCCTCCCCTCCCTCCTCCCCTCCCCCCCTCCCCCTTCCTTTCTCCTTTCCCCTCCCCCCCCCCCCCCTCCCCCCAATGCCTCTCATGGTTCCCTTGTGACCGAAGTACCCAGCCATAGTCTGTAGGTCAGTTTTGATGTTTTTCGTTGGCCATGGAGAAATCCCCGTCTTTGTGTTTTTAATGACACTGTTATAGTATTCACTGTTTGAGTCACCCCTTCCCGTTAGTTCCTGGCTGCGGGGACGTTTATACACGGAGGGGCAGCGGGCCACCCCCACTTGTAATAATAATTAAATAATTGGTCTAATTTCTGACCTCCCACGAGACTGGTACGTTTAGGGAGCGTTCAAGATGGGCGGCAGGTGTGCCTTTTCTGAGCACCCGCCGCATACTGAGCGCTCAGCACCAAGTTGCTACAGCGCCGTGAACGCGAGTGCTGTATGCGGAGGGTGGTTTCGCAGTGGAAGACGGAGTTATCTGCTCCGCCCCACTAGGTCCCCGGCAGTAGCGTCCCCGTTACCAGGGCAACGGACTCTCACGAGGAGGAAGTGGCGTAGCCGGAAGGGGCAGGGCTTGCCTCCCGTCTTAAGCTCCGGTTGTTCGCTTCTTCCTCTATCTGTGGCACGCAGCGTGACCAAGCGTCAGGAGACGCGAAACGGCCGTCGCTCGCCACCTCTGTGCCTCCCACCCACCTCCTTCCCACAGACCAGCCATCTGGATGGACACGTAAGCTTCACATCAATGTCCACCTCACATGTTGGATTCTGCACGCTGATGTACTGAAACGTACTAATGGTTGTAACACTGTCTACACATGAGATTAAATTCCTGGACGGAAGGTGCACGCTTTTGTCTTTCTTCAAATTTGATATAATGAATTGTATGTGTAGTACAGATAGTGAATGATACATTAGTAGCAAAGAAAATAGTCTCATATTTTTATTTTCAGATATATAGCTTTTTTTAATAACATTGCATACTTCTATCATATTTTCAATTACAAGCCACACTCTTTATTGTGTTTTAAACAAGCAGTGCTAATGACCCTTTCAACTGCAGTAAAACTAATCTAAATCTGCCTCTGACTGTTTCTTTGATGTATAAGTGCTCCAGAAAACAGCATTGTAGCCAACCCAGGTTTGGTTGGAGAGCTCAGATAATCTCTTTTGCACAGATAACAACTGAAGTTTCTTAACTCTTCCTGTACTGGAAACAATATTAGAATCATTCCTTTGCCACTAATGCTCTATTTCTTAGCTGTACTACACAATACAATTCATTATATCATAAGTTTATTTTCGCTTTAGTGTCACTTTCAGGAGAGATAAATAATGAGTTACATTAGATAAGGAGATGTAAATTGCGAGTTAATAAGTAAGGTGAGATAATACAACAGAAAAGCTTTGTGAATTAGGCTGTGTTCCCACTTGAACTGAGAATGGACATTTTTTGTCCACTCTCCGCTCATCACAAAACTGACAGTGAATGGCTCCTATTTTATATAAAGGAGCCATTTACACCTGTCACTTCTGTGCAGTCCACGATAATCCTAGGCAGGCAGATGCGTTCCCCATATAGCTTACGGAGCTACAGCCAGACCACAGCAGAGCAGTACACTGTCCAATCCAGCTGACCACGTGGTCTGGCTCAAGAGGAAACCGAGCCTTAGCCCCATTGTTCTCTCAGTCCCATTCTGCCGCTGCAGGACTGCTGTAAGCGCTCTCACCGAGTACAAAAATCACACCTTTTCTACTACTGGTGCAGTGTAAAATGTATTATACCATAAATAAAATGTTTTGTGAATTATACGATACTAGCAGTGCTAGTTCGTGGAAAAATGTCGGTCCTGTTTTAACACTAGCTCTTGTGCAGCCAAGATGATCATATTAACTGGCTGCTATGGTCTGCAAAAGTTCACACAGCTGTACATTGGCCAGTAATACCTGATTATGCTGCAATTTAATGATTTTGTGTGATGTATGTAGGGTGATGTTATCTTGTTAAAGTGCAGAATAATTACTTTTCTACATAGAAATTATTGCCATGGAAAGTACAGTAGACCACAGTTCACACACTTTAACACTGGCTTAATAATAATCAATGAGATATATGTCTATATGGAAATGTTAATGTAATTACATGCTGTATAATTACATTTTTTACAGCATCGCTTGTGTGACAAGACATCTATTCTCAGTCTCTTGCTCTTTGCTAATATGCATTAAATTATTTAATTTAACAGACCGAATTAACAAAGAATATAAAACGGATGAATGATGAGATTTTCACTTCTGAAATTGTGATTGGGTTATGAAGGGCAAATACATTCTTCATATTCTTTTCTTAACAAGAATGTATATATTTATTTTATTTATTTATTCATTTATTTATTGGGGGGGGGGGGGGGGGTAGATGGATGTAGCATTTATATGCATTTATATGCCACCACCATCTTTTGCAGCACAGTATGTGTAGTCTTGTCTGTCCCTAAGAAGGGCACACAATCTAATCCCTACCATAGTCATATGTCTATATTGTAATCAAGGGCCATTTTTTATGTTTAGTATAGTGTATGTTTTGTAGTTAAGGGACACTTTTTTTGTGGGAAGCCAATTAATTAACCTGTATGTTTTGGGGCTGTAGAAGGAAACCGGAGTCCCCAGAGGAAACCCATGCCATCACGGGGAGAATGTAGGGCAGATAGTGCCCTCCCTGTCTGTAATTTGAACCAGGGACTCAACGCTGCAAGGCATGAATTTTAACCACTACGCCAATGTGCTGACCCAATTTATTTTATTTATTTATTTAACAAATGACTGTGTGCAATGGTAAAATTGGTCATCCACTAACTAGAGATGGTCCGAACAGTTCGCCAGCGAACTTCGGTGGTTCGCGTTTGCGGAGAACCGCAAACTTTTCCGGAAGTTCGATTCGCTCCCATAGTGCATCATGAGGGTCAACTTTGACCCTCTACATCACAGTCAGCAGGGACATTGTAGCCAATCAGGCTACACTCCCTCCTGGAGCCCCACCTCCATTATAAAAGGCAGGCAGTGTCAGGCATTGGACTCAATCGTGTGCCTGCAGTAATTAGAGAAGGGAAAGCTGCTGTGCAGAGACCTACAGGGAAAGCTTAGTTAGGCTCTTGTAGGCTTCTTAGCTTGCTCCTTGCTGATTCTTATTGCTAAAAAAGCACCCCTCAACAGCTCTTTTGAGAGCTAATCTTGTTCTTGTGATCTTTTTTTATGTGTGTGTGGCCCACTTGCATTATATATAGCCCTGCCAGTCAGTTGCAGCTGGCCTTTGGCCCCTTGGTGGTATAATTACTACTGTGCCAGGTGCAGTTTATAATACCCATCACTGCATATACCTACCTGTTGTTTACAGTGCACCCACCTACCTACGTGAGCGCACGCAGTGTCTCTGTGCCTGCCCGGTACCTGTCTGAGTGTGACAGGTGCACATTGTAATACCCATCACTGCATATACCTACCTGTTGTTCACAGTGCTGTTCACAGTGCACCCACCTACCTACGTGAGTGCACGCAGTGTCACTGTGCCTGTCCGATACCTGTCTGTGTGTGACAGGTGCACATTGTAATACCCATCACTGCATATACCTACCTGTTGTTCACAGTGCACCCACCTACCTACGTGAGCACACGCAGTGTCATTGTGCCTGTCCGGTACCTGTCTGTGTGTGACAAGTGCACATTATAATACCCATCACTGCATATGCCTACCTGTTGTTCACAGTGCACCCACCTACCTACGTAAGCGCACGCAGTGTCACTGTGCCTGTCCGGTACCTGTCTGTGTGTGACAGGTGCACATTGTAATACCCATCACTGAATATAACTACCTGTTGTTCACTTCAGTGCACCCACGTACCTACGTGAGCGCATGCAGTGTGATATTTAATACCACCACTCACTGTACCTGTTCACAGTATGTTTGTGTGACAGGTGCACATTTGTAATACCCATCACTGCATATACCTACCTGTTGTGTTCAGTGCACCCACCTACCTACCTGAGTGCATGCAGTGTGATATACGACTCCGTGCATACCTGTTAACTGCACTTATGTGACTGCACATTGTATTAGTCAAAGTACAGTGCTCAGAAGAAGGCACGTCTCATCAACTCCCAAGATTGTCAGGACGTGGTTGACAATTAACACAGAACACCTCATCTTCCGCAGCCACCAGCGCTACTACAAGCACCACATCCGCTGCATTTGACAGTTCGCAGGAGTTATTTGGTGGGGAAATCACTGATGCAAAGCCATTATTGTTACAATCAAATGAAGGCGCTAAGCAAGTTACACCACCTCATATGTCTGAGTTAGACGACTCTATGGACGTAACGTGTGAGGAGGAGGAGGATGATGTACCTGCTGTTGGTGCAGTTTTGGAGGAGTCTGAGGCAAGCGACGCTGGGCAGGATGATTATGATGATGATGATGATGATAATACGGATGTCACGTGTGTTCCCAATAGAGGAGATGAACAAGGGGACAGTTCAGAGGGGGAGTCAGAGAGGAGTAGGAGGAGACAAGTTCCTGAAAGAAGCAGGGGGAGCTCGTCATCAGAAACAGCTGGTGGCAGTGTCCGGCAGCATGTATCGCCACCTATGTACAGCCAGTCAACATGCCCTTCAACGTTAGCTGCTGATGCCACCATAGTGCCATCACCCCAGGGGAGCTCAGCGGTTTGGACATTTTTTAATGTGTCTGCCTCAGATCAGAGCAATGCCATCTGTTCTCTCTGCCTCCAAAAATTGAGCCGTGGAAAGGCCAACACCCATGTAGGGACAACTGCCTTACGAAGGCACATGCAGAAAAGGCACAAACTGCAATGGCAAGACCACCTGAGCAAAAGCAGCGCACACAAAAAAGCCACCCTCCTTCTCCTCTTCCTCCTTCAGGTGCAGCATCTTCAGCCACTTTCTCCCTTGCACCTTCACAGCCACCCTCCTCCACTCCGCCTCTGACCTTGAGCGGTTCCTGCTCCTCTGCCCACAGCAGCCAGGTGTCTGTGAAGGAAATCTTTGAGTGGAAGAAGCCAATTTCTGCCAGTCACCCCCTTGCCTGACGTCTGACAGCCGGCTTGGCGGAACTGTTAGCTCGCCAGCTGTTACCATACCAGCTGGTGGATTCTGAGACCTTCGGTAAATTTGTGGCCATTGAGACACCGCAGTGGAAGATACCAGGCCGCAATTATTTCTTTAAAAAGGGGATACCCAAACTGTACCATGAAGTTGAGAGGCAAGGGGTGTCATCTCTGGCACACAGCGTTGGGTAAAGGGTCCACCTGACCACAGATGCCTGGTCTGCAAAGCACGGTTAGGGCAGGTACATTACTTACACAGCCCATTGGGTCAACCTGGTGACCGATGGCAAGCAGGGAGTACATGGCTGTGCAGCGGACCAACTTGTGGCACCTCCACGGCTTGCAGGCAGGACTTCTGCCACCTCCTCTCCTCCTGCTACATCCTCTTCGCTATCGTCATCCTCCTCCTCCTTGGCTGAGTTGCAGTTCAACTCTACTGTTGCCGAAATCTCCTCTCCAGCTACACAGCCCCAGCTCCCCACGGCCTATTCTGCATGCCAGGTACGACGGTGTCACGCTATCTTAGACATGTCTTGCCTCAAAGCGGAGAGTCACACTGGAGCAGCTCTCCTGGCTGCTCTTAACAAACAGGTGGATCAGTGGCTGACCCCGCACCAGCTGGAGATCGGCAACGTGGTGTGTGACAACGGCAGCAATCTCATTTCCGCTTTAATTTGGGAAAGCTGACACATGTACCCTGCATGGCACATGTGCTGAATCTAGTCATTCAAAGATTTGTGTCAAAGTACCCATGCATGCTCGAATGTACCCAAATTCAATTCGAGTACATTCGAATTCGGGTCTGGGTCAAATTCGAATTCGCCCGATTCGAATGGACTCGAATTCGATTGGGGTGCATTCATTCAGATCCGGGTCAGGGGAAATTCGGCCGTGAATTCGTGATTCAAAACCCGCCGAATTTAAGGGTTAATTGCAAAGCCCCCTTAAATGCCAGAATCACCAAATTTGCAAGTTATGTTAAGAAGAACAGTGGGAGCAGGGGGAAACGTTTTTTTCAAAAAGACCTTATACTTTGAGAAAATCAATTTTAAAAGTTCAAAGAAAAAAACAATACATTTAAATGCCGGTCAATGACAGATCGTGGGAAATATTTCCCAGCAGTTAATAGCAAAGGTCCCTTACATCCTAGCAACACCAAATTTGCAGGTTATGTTTAAAAGATAGTGGGAAACAATATTTAAAAAAAAAAATTAAAATTTTTTTTGGGGGATGTTCTGAGTGTGGGAAATCTGAAAAAAAATGACATGGGGTCCCCCCTCCCAAGCCTCTGTAACCCCCTGTCCCCCATGCAGGCTGGGATAGCCAGAATGCAGAGCCCCGGCTGACTGGGGCTTCGCACCCTGAGCTATACCAGCCCGCATGGTGCATGGTATGGGGGGGGGCTCTGGGGGGGAGGGGCGGCCAAGCCTCCCCCTCCCCCCTGAAGCCCTTGTCCAATTCATGGACAAGTGGCTCTTCCCCACCTCCGGTGCCCCAGGAGGAGGTGGGGGCGACCACTCCCTGTGGGGGGGTTCATGGTGGCATCTGGGTGTCCCCTTTAAGAAGGGGACCCCAGATGCCCACCCCCCTCCCAGGAGAAATGAGTATAGGGGTACAAAGTACCCCTTACCCATTTCCACAAAGGGTTAAATGAAATAAAAACACAACGACGAGAAAAGTATTTTAATGATCTTAATTAACCAGAAATACTTACCTGTACCTTTAAAAAAAATGTTCCCACGGCAATATCCTCGGTAAATGTTCCAACATATACAGTATCTTTTATCTTGCGATCTTCAATTACCTTGATTGAAGATCTCCCACGGCAATTAGCAATACTATACCTATGCATAGTATGGATAAGGTGGATAGTACGTCTGCATCCAACTTTGTGCAGATGGCGCCTTTCATGCTGTCCAGCCTGTTGAGAGACCCCCATATAAAAAAAACTCAAGGGGAATGACAATTACTGGGTGGCCACGCTACTAGACCCTCGGTACAGGCACAAAGTGGCGGAGATGTTTCCAAATCACCAGAAGGCAGAAAGGATGCAGCACTTGCAGAACAAGCTTGCAACTATGCTTTACAATGCATTTAAGGGTGATGTCACAGCACAAAGCAATAAAGGAACCACTGCCAGTAATCCTTCTCCCATGTCCGATCCGCCCTCCACCAACACCTGGACCGGCAGGTAGCCGACTACCTGGCCTTAAGTGTGGATGTAGGCACTGTGAGCAGCGATGAACCCATGGACTACTGGGTGCGCAGGCTTGACCTGTGGCCAGAGCTGTCCCAATTTGCCATCCAACTTCTGTCTTGCCCTGCCTCAAGCGTCCTGTCAGAAAGGACCTTCAGCGCAGCTGGAGGCATTGTCACTGAGAAGAGAAGACTAAGTCAGTCCCCACACACAGCATCTCTGCCTGCACGCCGTGTGACTGCCTGCCCTAAGACTAAGTCGCTCCCCACACTGCACCTCTGCCCGCAGGCCGCTTTATTGCCTTCTCCGCCACCACCAACAGGGTCCAGGACTCCAGGTGGATTCCTGAATTTTTAAGGCCGCTGCTAGCAGCAGCCGCTATACTACTTTTTCTGGTGCGTGTACATGCCTGCCTAATTTTTCTGTCTGCACTGCAGCTGCAACAACAACAAAAAAGGCATGTACATGTGCCAATTCCCCTTCGTGATCATTACCTTGCTGCGGTGAATGGGCTTGCGTATCACAATGAAGCAATGGCCGACGGCTATATGAGTGTCTCAGGGGGGGAGGTGGGGCACACCCAAGATAATAAGGTCGTTGCGTCATTGTAGACAGACCAAATGTAATCAGCTGGACAGTCACTGTTGTTCTATCACTGACCTACCACAGCCCGGCGACCATATGGGCTTGAAAACCACCACGGCCTGCACTCTCGCCATTGTGCGCACCAGTCCAGCACGGCCGTCACTACACAAACAGCTGTTTGTGGTGCGTTACACAGTGAGTTTGGTGTGTCAGTGTAAAGCAGTACTCTAATTACACTTCTTGATTGATGTATACACATGCAAGATGTTTTAAAGCACTTTACGCCTGCAATTTAGCATTCAATGTGATTTCTGCCCTTAAAACGCTGCTTTGCAAACAAACCATAATTTTCCCTTTTGGCATCTATCCCACTCATCCATGCAAAAACTCAGATGTTAGATCCCTTGAAACATCTTTTCCATCACTTTTGTGGCCAGCATAAGTGTTTTTAGCTTTCAAAGTACGCCTCCCCATTGAAGTCTATTGTGGTTCGTGAAAGTTCACGCAAACGAAACTTTTGCGGAAGGTCGCGTTCTGAGGTTCGGGCTATCTCTACCTCTAACCTCTCTAAGATTATCACTATAAGTCTGCTCTGACCTAGTTGAAAGTTGTAACTTCTTGTCATCAAATAGCAGGTGACTTCAACAAATCCAGGCCAGGTTTGCAGGACCATTTATGTTCTTTGGCATTCTACAGTCTGGAGAATTTGGATAATTTAGGTCTTGTATGTAATGTATATACCGCATGTCCTGTGAATATTTTCTGTGACTAAAGTTTTCTATCCCAAAAAGAAAAAAAAATTACACCCAAATTGAGTGACGATATTCAGCAGCTGAAAGTAAACAAATGATTGATGTAATCATTGTACCAGGGCATGACGGCCAGGGTGGATGGGCACTCCTAAGGCCAAAGACCGTTCAGAAAGTACATGTCATCTCCTTTAATGCCACTGCGAAGGGTGTGATATCTTTATTAGATCTAATGACATTCCTTGTCGGGTTTCTGTGGGGAATAATTTGCAGTGCATTTATCTTCCTTTTTGTGATTGCATTAACATATGGAGTCATTTCTTTCACATGTAGGTCATTCTGTTGGATGAGCTTTGGCATTACAGCGAAGCCAAGATCTTCTCTGGCAGGAAAGGACGACCTTACTTATAAAATTCTTTACCAATTAGTGATTTTTATTAGAGGCTCTTGCTGACTTTAGGGGAGATCAAGTCACAGATTCACTCACAGAGCCCCACAGTATAGATGAGGGAATTTAGCTGAATAATGTCTAAGTGCTAAAGCTGATATTGATACAGTTACTCTGCTCTTTATGGCGGCTGCTCATTACTAGAGCAATAATGAACTACATTTTTTTTAATTATTTCAGTTCTTCCGAACTTGCCCGCAGACAATGACATTCTCACATCTTGACTGTTGCAGATTACATTTCCGCATGCTCAGGTTAGTATAGGATAGTTCCTAGTAATTTTAATAAAGAACTATTTAATTAAATACCGGTAATGCAAAATAAATGAAAAATCAAAAAGAGTGAGAGAGAGAGAGATATTCCCTAATAACGGGTACAGCATTGGGTGACATCAGAGCAGGATCATCCGCCAGGCAACCGAGGCAGGTGCCTACAGCTAGTGGGTGTCAAGGGGCCCACCTGCCAGCTTCTTTGACCTCTCTCCAATTCAGCTTACCTAAAGGACCACAAGGGGACCCCAAATCTACCACCATGTCTAGGGCCCCATTACACCTTAACCTCCTTGGCGGTAAGCCGCGCAGGAGGTTTTCTCAGGCCCTGCTGGGCCAATTTGCGTAATTTTTTTTTGCTGGACGCAGCTAGCACTTTGCTAGCTGCAACAGCACACTGATCGCCGCCGTCCCGCGCTCGATCGCCGCTATCCGCGCCACCGTACAGCCCCTCCCCCCCCAGACCCCTGCGCTGCCTGGCCTATCAGCGCCAGGCAGCGCTAAGGGGTGGATCGGGACTCCCTTAGATGTGACGTCATCCCGCCCCATCACCATGGCGACGGGGGAAGCCCTCCAGGAAATCCCGTTCTTTGAACGGGATTTCCTGATCGCCTATCGCCGGAGGCGATCGGAAGGGCTGGGGGGATGCCGCTGAGCAGCGGCTATCATGACTTAAAAAAAAAATAGCAAAAAAATGGCAGCGCTGCCCCCTGGCGGACTTTAATATACCGCCAGGGAGGTTAATCCATCTCTGGGTGATGTTATGAATTCAGCAAAGCCATTAGAGATGACAGCCTTATCTTACATATGGATTTTCCAGTGTTCTGGACAGTAATAAAATACTATCTCGCTGAGAGTAGCAATGTTGACTAAAGCTGAATACCCAACCTGATGATGGATTGGGGAACCTCACAGCCACGCCTCCTGGCGAACGTAATTCCCCGATCCATCTTTGTACCTGTGGGAACACATGACGTGACGCGACGCGCCAATGAGAGTTCAAATGATCACGGCACTTTGCACAGGAGTTGTTGGGGATCTTAAAGATTCGATATGACAGTCGTTATTGCCACGCATTGACAAATGTAGTTCAGGAAATAAAGCACCTGTAATGTCACAAGATCATGGAAATGATCACTTGTCATTTAAAAAAACTCGCTGGTCAGTGGAAAAATCACATTAAAAAATCACATAGCAGATACAGGCCTTAAGCCATTAACTCTTGCCCACTAGGGATGATCAATGAGATGCAAATTGTTCAAAAATTATGCATATTTTTATGCAAATGTATGCAGTTTGAAAATGGACCAATCAATTTAAACCCAGGTTTAAATTGGTTGGTCCATTTTCAAGCTGAATACATTTGCATAAAAAATTGCATACATTTTGCATCAACTCGGAACAATTTGCATATCTTTGATCATCCCTATTGCGCACACGCACAGACGTCTGCCACCATGTGTTTTTAGTGGAAATATGATCAGCCCACCAGATCAGCAAAGCATATTTGGTTCTAATCCTTAAGTAACATCCATTGACATGCTTCTCCCAGAATGATACAGACTTTGCAATCTCACAGTTTCACAGTAGTTTTTAAGAAGCATGAGTTCAATTATTACTACTTCCCGACTGCGTCACGCTGATGGGCGTGGCCATGGCGGCAGCCCCAGGACCGCCTAACGCCGATCGGTGTTAAGTCCTGGGGCTGTGTTTTGCAGGAGATCGCACACAGGGTGCCTGCGCATCTCCTTCAGTCTCCGAGCGGTGATCGGCGCTCGGGAGACTGTTAGACGGCGTAACCGCCGTCTAATTACCAGTACAGTGCTGCGATCTACAGCAGCGCTGTACTGGGGACAGCTGTGGGACACGGCTGTCCCCTCCTGAGCCACAGAGGTGATCGGCTGTCATAGGCATTTAATGGCATTAAAAAAGCACACTTTTTAAATTAAAAAATAAATCCAAAAAATAAACAAAAACAAACAAACATCTGGGGGGCGATCAGACTCCACCAACAGAGAGCTCTGTTGGTGGGGAGAAAAGGGGGGGGGTCACTTTTGTGCTGTGTTGTGCGGCTCTGCAGCTTGGCTTTAAAGCTGCAGTGGCCACTTTAATGAATTGCCTGGTCTTTAAGGGGGTTTAAGACTGCGGTCCTCAGGTGGTTAGTCAATAAATAATTTATAAAGGTAAAAATATTTATAGAAAATCGATAACCAAGATATTGTTAAGTAGAAAAATAAAAAGCGAAAAATAAGAAAGTGGTACTTAAAGAGACACTGAAGCGAAAAAAAAATGATGAAATTATGATTTGTATGTGTAGCACAGCTAAGAAATAAAACATTAAGATCAGATACATCAGTGTAATTGTTTCCAGTACAGGAAGAGTTGAGAAACTCCAGTTGTTATCTCTATGCAAACAAGCCATTAAGCTCTCCGACTAAGTTAGTCCTGGAGAGGGCTGTTATCTGACTTTTATTATCTCAACTGTTCCTGGACTATTTACTTTTCCTTTGCTAGAGGAGAGGTTATTACTTCACAGACTGCTCTGAAAGACTCATTTTGAATGCTGAGTGTTGTGTAATTTGCACATATTATAGAATGATGCAATGTTAGAAAAAACACTATATACCTGAAAATAAAAGTATGAGAATATTTTCTTTGCTGCTAATCTTCTAGTAATTATTCATAGTACACAACTAATTCACTATATCATATTTTTTTTTTCGCTTCAGTGTCTCTTTAACCACTTCCCGACCGCCGTATGTACAATTGGCGGCCGGGAAGTGCACCCCGCAAGGACCGCCGTATTGACAATTGGCGGCGGTCCTTGTAGGGGCATGGGCGGAGCGATCGCGTCATCAGTGACGCGATTCTCCGCCTCCGCCTGGCGCCGCTCACCCGCCGCAACATCCCGCCGGCTATACGGAAGCGCCGGCGGGATGTTAACCCCGCGATCGCCGCATACAAAGTGTATAATACACTTTGTAATGTTTACAAAGTGTATTATACAGGCTGCCTCCTGCCCTGGTGGTCCCAGTGTCCGAGGGACCACCAGGGCAGGCTGCAGCCACCCTAGTCTGCACCAAAGCACACTGATTTCTCCCCCCCTGCCCCAGATCGCCCACAGCACCCATCAGACCCCCCCCTGCCCACCCCCCCAGACCCCTGTTTGCACCCAATCACCCCCCTAATCACCCATCAATCACTCCCTTTCACTATCTGTCAACGCTATTTTTTTTTATCCCCCACCCTGCTCCCTGTCCCCTCCTGATCACCCCCACCCCTCAGATTCTCCCCAGACCCCCCCCCCCCCCAGACCACCCCCCCCCTGTTTACTGTATGCATCTATCCCCCTGATCACCTGTCAATCACCTGTCAATCACCTGTCAATCACCCATCAATCACCCGTCAATCACCCCCTGTCACTGCCACCCATCAGCCAGCCCCTAACCTGCCCCGTGCGGGCAATCTGATCACCCCCCCCCACACCAATAGATCGCCCGCAGATCCGACATCAGGTCACCTCCCAAATCCATTGTTTACATCTATTCTCTCCTCTAAACACCCACTAATTACCCATCAATCACCCATCAATCACCCCCTATCACCACCTGTCACTTTTACCTATCAGATCAGACCCTAATCTGCCCCTTGCGAGCACCCAATCACCCGCCCACACGCTCAGATTGCCCTCTGACCCCCCCTTATCAATTCACCAGTGCATTAATTACATCTGTTCTTCCCTGTAATAACCCACTGATCACCTGTCAATCACCTGCCAATCACCTATCACCCATCAATCACCCCCTGTCACCCCCTGTCACTGCCACCCATCAATCAGCCCCTAACCTGCCCCTTGCGGGCAATCTGATCACCCACCCACACCATTAGATTGCCCGCAAACCCGCCGTCAGATTACCTCCCAAATGTATTGTTTACATCTGTTATCTTCTCTAAACACCCACTAATTACCCATCAATCACCCATCAATCACCCCCTATCACCACCTGTCACTGTTACCTATCAGATCAGACCCTAATCTGCCCCTTGCGGGCACCCAATCACCCGCCCACACGCTCAGATTGCCCTCAGACCCCCCCACCCCTTATCAATTCGCCAGTGCATTAATTACATCTGTCCTTCCCTGTAATAACCCACTGATCACCTGTCAATCACCTGCCAATCACCTATCACCCATCAATCACCCCCTGTCACTGCCACCCAACAATCAGCCCCTAACCTGCCCCTTGCGGGCAATCTGATCACCCACCCACACCAATAGATCGCCCGCAGATCCGACATCAGATCACCACCCAAGCGCAGCGTTTACATCTATTCTCTCCTCTAAACACCCACTAATTACCCATCAATCACCCCCTATCACCACCTATCACCACCTGTCACTGTTACCCATCAGATCGGACCCTAATCTGCCCCTTGCGGGCACCCAATCGCCCGCCTACACGCTCAGATTGCCCTCAGACCCCCCCTTATCAATTCGCCAGTGCAATATTTACATCTGTTCTCCCCTGTAATAACCCACTGATTACCTGTCAATCACCTATCAATCACCCATCAATCACCCCCTGTCACTGCCACCCATCAATCACCCCCTGTCACTGCCACCCATCAATCACCCGCTGTCACTGCCACCCATCAATCAGCCCCTAACCTGCCCCTTGCGGGCAAACTGATCACCCACCCACACCAATAGATCGCCCGCAGATCCGACATCAGATCACCACCCAAGCGCAGTGTTTCCATCTATTCTCTACCCTAAACACCCACTAATTACCCATCAATCACCCCCTGTCACTGCTACCTATCAGATTAGACCCCTATCTGCCCCTAGGGCACTCAATCACCCGCCCACACCCTCAGAATGCCCTCAGACCCCAGCCCTGATCACCTCGCCAGTGCATTGCTTGCATCTATTCCCCCCTCTAATCACACCTTGAGACACCCATCAATCACCTCCTGTCACCCCCTAGCACACCTACCCATCAGATCAGGCCCCAATTTGCCCCGTGTGGGCTCCTGATCACTCGGCCAATCCCTCAGATCCCCCTCAGACCCCCTTCCGATCACCTCCCCAGTGCATTGATTGCATCTATTTTCCCCTCTAACCACCCCCTGAGACACCCATCAATCACCTCCTGTCACCCCCCTAGCACTCCTATCCATCAGATCAGGCCCAATACAACCTGTCATCTAAAAGGCCACCCTGCTTATGACCGGTTCCACAAAATTCGCCCCCTCATAGACCACCTGTCATCAAAATTTGCAGATGCTTATACCCCTGAACAGTCATTTTGAGACATTTGGTTTCCAGACTACTCACGGTTTTGGGCCTGTAAAATGCCAGGGCGGTATAGGAACCCCACAAGTGACCCCATTTTAGAAAAAAAGACACCCCAAGGTATTCTGTTAGGTGTATGACGAGTTCATAGAAGATTTTATTTTTTGTCAAAAGTTAGCGGAAATTAATTTTTATTGGTTTTTTTTCACAAAGTGTCATTTTTCACTAACTTGTGACAAAAAATAAAATCTTCTATGAACTCGCCATACACCTAACGGAATACCTTGGGGTGTCTTCTTTCTAAAATGGGGTCACTTGTGGGGTTCCTATACTGCCCTGGCATTTTAGGGGCCCTAAACCGCGAGGAGTAGTCTAGAAAACAAATGCTTCAAAATGACCTGTGAATAGGACGTTGGGCCCCTTAGCGCACCTAGGCTGCAAAAAATTGTCACACATGTGGTACCGCCGTACTCAGGAAAAGTAGTATAATGTGTTTTGGGGTGTATTTTTACACATACCCATGCTGGATGGGAGAAATTTCTATGTAAATGGACAATTGTGTGTAAAAAAATCAAACAATTGTCATTTACAGAGATATTTCTCCCACTTAGCATGGGTATGTGTAAAAATACACCCCAAAACGCATTATACTACTTACAAAAAAATAAAAACTTCTATGAACTCACCATACTCCTAACGGAATACCTTGGGGTGTCTTCTTTCTAAAATGGGGTCATTAGTGGGGTTCCTATACTGCCCTGGCATTTTAGGGGCCCTAAACCGTGAGGAGTAGTCTTGAAACAAAAATGACCTGTGAAATCCTAAAGGTACTCATTGGACTTTGGGCCCCTTAGTGCAGTTAGGGTGCAAAAAAGTGCCACACATGTGGTATCGCCGTACTCGGGAGAAGTAGTATAATGTGTTTTGGGGTGTATTTTTACACATACCCATGCTGGGTGGGAGAAATACCTCTGTAAATGACAATCTTTTGATTTTTTTACACACAATTGTCCATTTACAGAGGTATTTCTCCCACCCAGCATGGGTATGTGTAAAAATAGACCCCAAAACACATTGTACTACTTCTCCCGAGTATGGCGATACCACATGTGTGGCACTTTTTTGCACCCTAACTGCGCTAAAGGGCCCAAAGTCCAATGAGTACCTTTAGAATTTCACAGGTCATTTTGAGAAATTTCGTTTCAAGACTACTCCTCACGGTTTAGGGCCCCTAAAATGCCAGAGCAGTATAGGAACCCCACAAATGACCCCATTTTAGAAAGAAGACACCCCAAGGTATTCCGTTAGGAGTATGGTGAGTTCATAGAAGATTTTATTTTTTGTCAAAAGTTAGCGGAAATTGATTTTAATTGTGTTTTTTCACAAAGTGTCATTTTCCGCTAACTTGTGACAAAAAATAAAATCTTCTATGAACTCACCGTACTACTAACGGAATACCTTGGGGTGTCTTCTTTCTAAAATGGGGTCATTAGTGGGGTTCCTATACTGCCCTGGCATTTTAGGGGCCCTAAACCGTGAGGAGTAGTCTTGAAACAAAAATGACCTGTGAAATCCTAAAGGTACTCATTGGACTTTGGGCCCCTTAGTGCAGTTAGGGTGCAAAAAAGTGCCACACATGTGGTATCGCCGTACTCGGGAGAAGTAGTATAATGTGTTTTGGGGTGTATTTTTACACATACCCATGCTGGGTGGGAGAAATACCTCTGTAAATGACAATCTTTTGATTTTTTTACACACAATTGTCCATTTACAGAGGTATTTCTCCCACCCAGCATGGGTATGTGTAAAAATAGACCCCAAAACACATTGTACTACTTCTCCCGAGTATGGCGATACCACATGTGTGGCACTTTTTTGCACCCTAACTGCGCTAAAGGGCCCAAAGTCCAATGAGTACCTTTAGAATTTCACAGGTCATTTTGAGAAATTTCGTTTCAAGACTACTCCTCACGGTTTAGGGCCCCTAAAATGCCAGAGCAGTATAGGAACCCCACAAATGACCCCATTTTAGAAAGAAGACACCCCAAGGTATTCCGTTAGGAGTATGGTGAGTTCATAGAAGATTTTATTTTTTGTCAAAAGTTAGCGGAAATTGATTTTAATTGTGTTTTTTCACAAAGTGTCATTTTCCGCTAACTTGTGACAAAAAATAAAATCTTCTATGAACTCACCGTACTACTAACGGAATACCTTGGGGTGTCTTCTTTCTAAAATGGGGTCATTTGTGGGGTTCCTATACTGTCCTGGCATTTTAAGGGCCCTAAACCGTGAGGAGTAGTCTTGAAACGAAATTTCTCAAAATGACCTGTGAAATCCTAAAGGTACTCATTGGACTTTGGGCCCCTTAGCGCAGTTAGGGTGCAAAAAAGTGCCACACATGTGGTATCGCCGTACTCAGGAGAAGTAGTATAATGTGTTTTGTGGTGTATTTTTACACATACCCATGCTGAGTGGGAGAAAGATCTCTGTAAATGGACAATTGTGTGTAAAAAAAAATTAACAAATTGTCATTTACAGAGATATTTCTCCCACCCAGCATGGGTATGTGTAAAAATACACCCCAAAACACATTATACTACTTCTCCTGAGTACGGCAATACCACATGTGTGGCACTTTTTTGCAGCCTAACTGCGCTAAGGGGTCCAAAGTCCAATGAGCACCTTTAGGCTTTACAGGGGTGCTTACAATTTAGCACCCCCCAAAATGTGTCAGGACAGTAAACACACCCCACAAATGACCCCATTTTGGAAAGTAGACCCTTCAAGGTATTCAGAGAGGGGCATGGTGAGTCCGTGGCAGATTTCATTTTTTTTTGTCGCAAGTTAGAAGAAATGGAAACTTTTTTTTTTTTTTTTTTTTCACAAAGTGTCATTTTCCGCTTACTTGTGACAAAAAATAATATCTTCTATGAACTCACTATGCCTCTCAGTGAATACTTTGGGATGTCTTCTTTCCAAAATGGGGTCATTTGGGGGGTATTTATACTATCCTGGAATTCTAGCCCCTCATGAAACATGACAGAGGGTCAGAAAAGTCAGAGATGCTTGAAAATGGGAAAATTCACTTTTTGCACCATAGTTTGTAAACGCTATAACTTTTACCCAAACCAATAAATATACACTGAATGGGTTTTTTTTAATCAAAAACATGTTTTTCCACATTTTTCGCGCTGCATGTATACAGAAATTTTACTTTATTTGAAAACTGTCAGCACAGAAAGTTAAAAAAATCATTTTTTTGCCAAAATTCATGTCTTTTTTGCTGAATATAATAAAAAGTAAAAATCGCAGGAGCAATCAAATAGCACCAAAAGAAAGCTTTATTAGTGACAAGAAAAGGAGCCAAAATTCATTTAGGTGGTAGGTTGTATGAGCGAGCAATAAACCGTGAAAGCTGCAGTGGTCTGAATGGAAAAAAAGTGGCCGGTCCTTAAGGGGTAGAAAGCCCTAGGTCCTAAAGTGGTTAAACACTTCAGATTCCGGGTTAAGATGCCTGACAATTTTGGCATATCAGCTGTGTCACTTTTGATACAGCAATAACTTTTTATTTCCTATGCCATCAAAGTGATACATATATTGTTTCTTTCAGGATATTCTAGGCTTTATTTAGGTAATATTTTTTTCAAGTATTATTTAATTTTACAGGCAAATTATCAAGGAAAATTAGGTGTAAAAGCAAAAATTACACATTTTTCATGTTTCTTCCTCCTAACTTTTACATGACAAGTGCCATAGTTTTAAAACGTCTAAAAATACATTATTTGGCTTCTTCTGGTTTAAATGATACCATACATGCCATATTTCATAACTAGTTAAGTGTGTAGCAAGGCTGTGCATCTGTAGCGATAGCATGCAATCGCTAAGGGCCTTTTTACACTTAGGGCCTATTTCCACTAGTTCTGCATCATTTCTGCATCAGTTTTTCTGCATCCAGATTTCTGGATGTGGCTATGGGAATTGATGCATGATGCAGAAATCTGCAAATCGCGTTTAGTGGAAACAGGCTCATAGGCATTCATTGGAGTCAGTTTTTCTGCATACGTGTGTAGTAGAAACAGGCCCTTAATGCGTTGGTATGCTTTAGTATGTGTTAGTATGCGTTGGTGTGTGTTTTTCTATAGCAGTGCATTGTGAAAAAGCTTTCAGTTATACGTGTATAGTGTGAACTGTGCCATAGGAAAACGGGTATTACTTTGAAAATCCATTTTCTCCAGTTATAACTGAGAGCAACTGATTAAGTGTAAAAGGGCTCTAAGGCGCACAGTTTGGGGACCCCAGTGCTGTATAGATGCATTGCTAAGCAACAACATTTTGATGCATCTATACAGCGCTGGGTTCCTGAGCTGTCGCCATAGTGAGTCTTAAGGTCAAGTATAGGTGGGTGTTTTTCACACACAAAATATATATTTTATCTTAAGTTTTTCTGGGCAGACCTACGCTCTGTGAATAACACAGCTACTTATTTCATGTACATCTGGGTCTGCCCATGACCCATCATGACCACGCCCATTTTTCAGTGCATGGACACACCCTATTTTTTTGCTGCGACGCATATAACCAGCTCCCTAGCCAGATTTTACGGCTGGTGTCTGGGTTTGCTGGCTGTCTGGCTTGTTGAAAATGGCGCCGCGGTGGCCGGCAGGCAGCGTTCTGTGACTTGATTGCACTGATCAGTTGACGTAACTACCCCAGATCAGATGATGTAAGTACTGCCAGCCTGCCATGTGAGTACCTGTCTGATGAGTGTGTGCGTTTGTGCCTGACTGAAAAAAGAAGTCTCCAAATCCCAGCAGCTAGGTCACCTGCAGCTCGGCCCACACTTTCTCTTCTGGACTACTGCACACAGCAGCCAGTGGGAGGGCCCAGGGAGAGGGGGGCAAGGCCTGATGATGTTTGAGGGGCCCCAACATTTCTGATGGTGGCGCTGGAAGTTAATGATCATGTTAGGAGAATCTTTTACTTCACAGTATTTGAAATCACTTGTGTGTGGAGTTGAGTTCAAGCTGAGCTGCTGTCCTAGTTCCATCCTTCTTTTTAACTAAAAATATACACACTGATGATTTCTCAGCCCCATGTGAACAGTGTTTACATACAACAGTTTGCTTAACCCATATGTTTGTAATACAATGTTAGAAGTGAAAATGAAATGAGTTAAACAAAAGGAATTCTTCCCATCATTAGAATTTCCTGTGGAATACGCCGCATATTCCGTATGGTTAGTTTCTAAAGCTCAGGAGTCAAAACACATGTCAGGAAGTGCTTGGGAAACATAGTTCACAGAGCATGTTCCCAGGGCTTGTGTATTTTTAGCTTCAGATGACACTGGCTCTCATTCTTCACAGTTCATAAAACTGGTTATTGTACAATTAGGAAGATATGGACCCATCATGTTCAGAAATAGTGCTACGTGATTACTAAACACATGGACACAGTTACACATATACACACAGATACATGCAAATGAGACTTTGTAATTTATAGATAGTGGTAAGAAGTCCTCTTTCTGCCTAACAGAAAATCAGCTGAAGAATGTTAATTACGCTGCAGTTAGTGAGTTATCCCTCCTAAGTATTCATCACACGTCAGCTATATGGTGATGGAACTACTACCATTTTGTTTCCCAATTACACGTCCCACAACAGTCTAAGCTTTCCTCAATGTATCATCCAAACAGCATACAGCCCAACGCAGAGTCAAATATAGAGGCATCATAAACCTTAATTAGCTTAGGCTTCTTTAAAGAGGTTCTAAAGAAATCCTGTTGTAACCACGATGTCACAAAGTTGCTTGGTATGCGGTTTAGGAGTATACAACCGTGAGGCTGGCTCACTGACTTATTGCTAAACTGACAGACTCATCTTTATTACGTATTCCATAATCTCTACTGTTATAGTGTTACAGTTCTTAAAGAGTAACTGTCAGGCTGCAAAAGCTAATTTAAACCTCTATTCTCCTGTGTTAAACAGTTTAGAAGAAAGCCAAAAAGGCAATACTGAAGTTAAAAATCTCTCTTACTTTGATGTGTGCTGAACAGCAAGGCTGTTATTCCCAAGCTCCTAAGGAGGCCGCAGGACGCATAACAGATGCTATAACTAGTTATCAATCTGCAGTCCTGCCTGTTTATCAATTTGCACTCCTGTTTATGCCTATTGTTATTATTTATGCCTTCTGTGTATCTATACCTTTGAACCTTTTGCTGAGCAATTGTATGTGCCAAACCCAATTCCGAGCACGACCCAGTCGTGCCTGGCGATTAAAATATTTCTGATTCTGATTCTGAGATACTGCTAAGCATTCTGGGACTGCTTCTTCTCCCCAGTGCACTATCTTGGGTCCTCCCCTTCATCTCCCTATCATGCCCTAAGGCTGCTTTCACAGTGAGAAGTTACAGGCTCATGTTACAGCAGCTTGTAACAGCAGCCTAAACTCACAGCACTGAAAAATCACAGGGCACATGTTCCGTTCGAGTATACTGCATGAGTCCGCTATTGTTCCTAGCCACATGGCTAATTAATATTCACTGCACAGTAGTGTTGTCCATTAGGATCTTTTTTGTGAGTCGAAACATCAACAGGAAGCAGGGAGGATATGACATCACAATTGGCTTCATAGGAGACAGACAAACATGGAACCTGCCATGAGCTGTCAGGAGCATCATTCTCTGCAAATACTATATAAAAATTCTGTGAAATCCAAACGTGGACAGTGAAATGCATATGTAATGTAAGTACAGCCAATCTTTAGCTACTGATATATGTGTTTTTTTCTCTGAGACCCTATACCTAACAGCTCCTCTTTAAAGAAAAACCTAAAGTAGATAAAAAACACAAATCAGCTAGACAGTAGTCTGCACAATAAAAAGGTTGAACTTACAGTTTTGTACACAGAGAGGAATGGCAGCGCATCTAAACCAAGCTGTACCTGACTGACACTAGCTGTGTGGAGCTGCAAGGCCTCTTAACCACTTCCCGACCGCCTAACGCACAGGGGCGGCCGGGAGGTGGAGCCCTTAAGGACCGGCTCACCCACAGAGGCGGCGGTCCTTGTAAGGGCATGGGCGGAGCGATCGCGTCATCCGTGACGCGATCCTCCGCCGGCGCCTGTCACCGCTCGCCCGCCGCAACATCCCGCCGGCTATACGGAAGCGCCGGCGGGATGTTAACCCCGCGATCGCCGCATACAAAGTGTATAATACACTTTGTAATGTTTACAAAGTGTATTATACAGGCTGCCTCCTGCCCTGGTGGTCCCAGTGTCCGAGGGACCACCAGGGCAGGCTGCAGCCACCCTAGTCTGCACCAAAGCACACTGATTTCTTCCCCCCCTGCCCCAGATCGCCCACAGCACCCCTCAGACCCCCCCCTGCCCACCCCCCAGACCCCTGTTTGCACCCAATCACCCCCCTAATCACCCATCAATCACTCCCTGTCACTATCTGTCAACGCTATTTTTTTTTTATCTTCCCCCCTGCCCACTGCCCCCTCCTGATCACCCCCCACCCCTCAGATTCTCCCCAGACCCCCCCCCAGACCCCCCCCTGTGTACTGTATGCATCTATCCCTCCTGATCACCTGTCAATCACCTGTCAATCACCTGTCAATCACCCATCAATCACCCCCTGTCACTGCCACCCATCAATCAGCCCCTAACCTGCCCCTTGCGGGCAATCTGATCACCCACCCACACCAATAGATCGCCCGCAGTTCCGACATCAGCTCACCACCCAAACGCAGTGTTTACATCTATTCTCTCCTCTAAACACCCACTAATTACCCATCAATCACCCCCTATCACCACCTGTCACTGTTACCCATCAGATCAGACCCTAATCTGCCCCTTGCGGGCACCCAATCACCCGCCTACATGCTCAGATTGCCCTCAGTCCCCCCCTTATCAATTCGCCAGGGCATTATTTACATCTGTCCTTCCCTGTAATAACCCACTGATCACCTGTCAATCACCCATCAATCACCCCCTGTCACTGCCACCCATCAATCACCCACTGTCACTGCCACCCGTCAATCAGCCCCTAACCTGCCCCTTGCGGGCAATCTGATCACCCACCCACACCAATAGATCGCCCGCAGATCCGACATCAGATCACCACCCAAGCGCAGTGTTTACATCTATTGTCTCCTCTAAACACCCACTAATTACCCATCAATCACCCCCTATCACCACCTGTCACTGTTACCCATCAGATCAGACCCTAATCTGCCCCTTGCGGGCATCCAATCACCCGCCTACACGCTCAGATTGCCCTCAGACCCCCCCTTATCAATTCGCCAGTGCATTAGTTACATCTGTTCTTCCCTGTAATAACCCACTGATCACCTGTCAATCACCCATCAATCACCCCCTGTCACTGCCACCCATCAATCACCCCCTGGCACTGCCACCCATCAATCACCCCCTGTCACTGCCACTCATCAATCAGCCCCTAACCTGCCCCTTGCAGGCAATCTGATCACCCACCCACACCAATAGTTCGCCCGCAGATCCGACGTCAGATCACCTCCCAAGGGCAGTGTTTAAATCTGTTCTCTACCCTAAACACCCACTAATTACCCATCTATCACCCCCTGTCACTGCTACCTATCAGATTAGACCCCTATCTGCCCCTAGGGCACTCAATCACCCGCCCACACCCTCAGAATGCCCTCAGGCCCCAGCCCTGATCACCTCGCCAGTGCATTGCTTACATCTATTCCCCCCTCTAATCACACCTTGAGACACCCATCAATCACCTCCTGTCACCCCCTAGCACACCTACTCATCAGATCAGGCCCTAATTTGCCCCGTGTGGGCTCCTGATCACTCGGCCAAACCCTCAGATCCCCCTCAGACCCCCTTCCGATCACCTCCCCAGTGCATTGATTGCATCTATTTTCCCCTCTAACCACCCGCTGAGACACCCATCAATCACCTCCTGTCACCCCCCTAGCACTCCTATCCATCAGATCAGTTCATAGAAGATTTTATTTTTTGACAAAAGTTAGCGGAAATTGATTTTTTTTTTTCACAAAGTGTCATTTTTCACTAACTTGTGACAAAAAATAAAATCTTCTATGAACTCACCATACACCTAACGGAATACCTTGGGGTGTCTTCTTTCTAAAATGGGGTCACTTGTGGGGTTCCTATACTGCCCTGGCATTTTAGGGGCCCTAAACCGTGAGGAGTAGTCTAGAAAACAAATGCTTTAAAATGACCTGTGATTAGGACGTTGGGCCCCTTATTGCACCTAGGCTGCAAAAAAGTGTCACACATGTGGAATCACCGTACTCAGGAGAAGTAGTATAATGTGTTTTGGGGTGTATTTTTACACATACCCATGCAGGGTGGGAGAAATCTCTCTGTAAATGGACAATTGTGTGTAAAAAAAATCAAACAATTGTCATTTACAGAGGTATTTCTCCCACCCAGCATGGGTATGTGTAAAAATACACCCCAAAACACATTATACTACATCTCCCGAGTACGGCGATACCACATGATTGGCACTTTTTTTGCAGCCTAACTGCGCTAAGGGGTCCAAAGTCCAATGAGTACCTTTAGGATTTCACAGGTCATTTTTGTTTCAAGACTACTCCTCACGGTTTAGGGCCCCTAAAATGCCAGGGCAGTATAGGAACCCCACAAATGACCCCATTCTAGAAAGAAGACACCCAAACGTATTCCGTTAGGAGTATGGTGAGTTCATAGAAGATTTTATTTTTTGTCACAAGTTAGCGGAAAATGACACTTTGTGAAAAAAAACTATTAAAATCAATTTCCGCTAACTTGTGACAAAAAAATAAAAACTTCTATGAACTCACCATACTCCTAACGGAATACCTTGGGGTGTCTTCTTTCTAAAATGGGGTCATTAGTGGGGTTCCTATACTGCCCTGGCATTTTAGGGGCCCTAAACCGTGAGGAGTAGTCTTGAAACAAAAATGACCTGTGAAATCCTAAAGGTACTCATTGGACTTTGGGCCCCTTAGCGCAGTTAGGCTGCAAAAAAGTGCCAATCATGTGGTATCGCCGTACTCGGGAGAAGTAGTATAATGTGTTTTTGGGTGTATTTTTACACATACCCATGCTGGGTGGGAGAAATACCTCTGTAAATGACAATCTTTTGATTTTTTTACACACAATTGTCCATTTACAGAGTTATTTCTCCAACCCAGCATGGGTATGTGTAAAAATACACCCCAAAACACATTGTACTACTTCTCCCGAGTACGGCGATACCACATGTGTGGCACTTTTTTGCACCCTAACTGCGCTTAGGGGCCCAAAGTCCAATGAGTACCTTTAGGATTTCCCAGGTCATTTTGAGAAATTTTGTTTCAAGACTACTCCTCACGGTTTAGGGCCCCTAAAATGCCAGGACAGTATAGGAACCCCACAAATGACTCCATTTTAGAAAGAAGACACCCCAAGGTATTCTGTTAGTAGTACGGTGAGTTCATAGAAGATTTTATTTTTTGTCACAAGTTAGCGGAAATTGATTTTTATTGTTTTTTCTCACAAAGTGTCATTTTCCGCTAACTTGTGACAAAAAATAAAATCTTCTATGAACTCACCGTACTACTAACGGAATACCTTGGGGTGTCTTCTTTCTAAAATGGGGTCATTTGTGGGGTTCCTATACTGTCCTGGCATTTTAAGGGCCCTAAACCGTGAGGAGTAGTCTTGAAACGAAATTTCTCAAAATGACCTGTGAAATCCTAAAGGTACTCATTGGACTTTGGGCCCCTTAGCGCAGTTAGGGTGCAAAAAAGTGCCACACATGTGGTATCGCCGTACTCAGGAGAAGTAGTATAATGTGTTTTGGGGTGTATTTTTACACATACCCATGCTGAGTGGGAGAAAGATCTCTGTAAATGGACAATTGTGTGTAAAAAAAATTAAAAAATTGTCATTTACAGAGATATTTCTCCCATCCAGCATGGGTATGTGTAAAAATACACCCCAAAACACATTATACTACTTCGCCTGAGTACGGCAATACCACATGTGTGGCACTTTTTTGCAGCCTAACTGCGCTAAGGGTCCCAAAGTCCAATGAGCACCTTTAGGCTTTACATGGGTGCTTACAAATTAGCACCCCCCAAAATGCGAGGACAGTAAACACACCCCACAAATGACCCCATTTTGGAAAGTAGACACTTCAAGGTACTCAGAGAGGGGCATGGTGAGTCCGTGGCAGATTTCATTTTTTTTTTGTCGCAAGTTAGAAGAAATGGAAACTTTTTTTTTTTTTTTGTCACAAAGTGTCATTTTCTGCTTACTTGTGACAAAAAATAATATCTTCTATGAACTCACTCACTATGCCTCTCAGTGAATACTTTGGGATGTCTTCTTTCCAAAATGGGGTCCTTTGGGGGGTATTTATACTATCCTGGAATTCTAGCCCCTCATGAAACATGACAGGGGGTCAGAAAAGTCATAGATGCTTGAAAATGGGAAAATTCACTTTTTGCACCATAGTTTGTAAACGCTATAACTTTTACCCAAACCAATAAATATACACTGAATGGGTTTTTTTTTATCCAAAACATGTTTGTCCACATTTTTTGCGCTGCATGTATACAGAAATTTTACTTTATTTGAAAAATGTCAGCACAGAAAGTTAAAAAAAATCATTTTTTTGCCAAAATTCATGTCTTTTTTGATGAATATAATAAAAAGTAAAAATCGCAGGAGCAATCAAATAGCACCAAAAGAAAGCTTTATTAGTGACAAGAAAAGGAGCCAAAATTCATTTAGGTGGTAGGTTGTATGAGCGAGCAATAAACCGTGAAAGCTGCAAGGGTCTGAATGGAAAAAAAGTGGCCGGTCCTTAAGGGGTAGAAAGCCCTAGATCTTCAAGTGGTTAAAGACACAAATGTGCTTGTTACAGCTGAGACAGGAGCTATACACCTACACTAATGGAGGATGTTTCCTTCCAAAATAATGTGCATGCAAATTGGCTGGGCTGGGTGGATGATGGTGTTGATGGTCTGGCTGCCCTGGCTTGTGGTGATGCTGATGTGGCTTGTGGTGATGCTGGTATGGCTAGTGGTGGTGTTGATGGTGGTCTCACTTGCCTGGGTGGTGGTAGCGATGCTTGGCTGGCTGGTGATGCTGGGATGGCTGTGATGCTGCTGGACTGGCTGGCTGCCTGTGATGTTGCTGGAATGGTCGGCTGTGATGCTGCCAGGCTTGCTGGTGGCACGTAGTACCCAAAAATAATTACCCACGTGCAGGGAGTGGACGTGTTCACGAGACAGAGTGATGCGGGGGGCAGAGCTACAGATGCATTATACTGCCCGGCAGCAGACACCACATGGGGACGGGAAGCCAATGAGAGAAAAGTGAGGGTAATTTCTCCCTCACTGGCTGCCCGGCCCCATGTGATGTCTGCCGCCGAGCAGTGTAATGCATCTGTAGCTCTGCCCCCCACACGCCTCCGTCTCATGCACACTTTTGCTCATGGCCTGAACAGTAATTCTGCCCCTGACCTGAACAGTAATGACTTTTGGACACCATGCCTTAGCAACAGAGACACCGCACCAGCCTCCCCCTGCATAGGGCACTATGGCAGGCATCATCCAGGGCACCCCAGCAATAGGTTCAGGTGTAACACCTTAACAACGTGCCTGGCGAGTTTTATGCTATGTTGCGTTTTCTGCTTTTAGCTTTGGAGTGTGATCGTGATTAAAAACAATTAAATATTTTAAAGCATAGCCTTGCTGGAATCTGTTTGAACATTAGACCCACTTGGGTTTTGAGGAGGCTTCTATCTGGTGAGTGCCTGGGAGTCACGTTTGAGGAGTGTTGGGAGCACGGACTTGACCAACACTTGCGATCACCTGCCAACTGGTTAAATTGATGCAGTAATACGCTGTGTGTAGTTTTTTTTTTAATACCTAGATGCTGAGTGGAGTGTGCAGTAAGAATTGTTTGCACTTAAAATAATGGAGGTTAGGTGAACAACAGAAGCACAAACCGACGTAAGAGCTCCCAAAGAAAACAGCATCATAGAACTAAAATTACAAATGAACCTGATCTGTGTAACAGAAACACAGCGCTAGCACCCAAACTAGTAGTGCTACAATTAAGCACTTATGCTATCCTCTACGGATCACATTAAAAATGAATGCTCATGGTCATCCCATGAATAGCTGAAACAGAGTTTGACTTGTGTGTAAATCATCATCTGCAGCAAGACCCATAGAGAAGCTTATAGCACAGCTCCATTAAATGCACGCTAAAAAAAATATATATATATATATATATATATATATATTGCTGGGACTTTTACTTTTCCCCACACACAGATCAGCTGTTTAACCACTTTACCCCCGCCCGTACGAATTTCTCCGTCCCTTTTTCCATCCTTTAACCCCCAGGGACGGAGAAATCCTTACTTTCCGCGTTCCCGCCGCTGTCCGCGCTCCCGCTCGTAAACACGCCGCCCGCCGTTAATCAACACGCCGCCGCCCGCTCGCCCGGAGATCAATGAACAGGAAAATCCATTCCCGTTCGTTGATCTAAGCCCCGCAATGATCCGCTGCTCTCCGATGAGCATTGTGAAAAGTAAACACTTACCCAGCCTCCAAGTACTTCCTCCAAACTTCCGGAAGGACGCTTGGAGGTCGCATTAACACAAAAAGTTACTGTGGCCATCTTGTGGCCAAATAGTAAAACTACACCCTACACACTTTTCACATACAAATAAATCACTTTTACACAAAAAATTAACTCATTACCTCCCACACTCCCAATTTTTTTTTTTTGTAATTAAAAAAAAATTAAAAAATGTACAATAAAAAAAATACATAAATAGTTACCTTAGGGACTGAACTTTTTAAATATTTATGTTACGAGGGTACAACACTGTTACTTTATAAACTATGGGCTTGTAATTAGGGATGGACGCAAAACTGAAAAAAATGCACCTTTATTTCCAAATAAAATATTGGCGCCAAACATTGTTATAGGGACATAATTTAAACGGTTGTATAACCGGGACAAAAGGGCAAATACATTTCATGGGTTTTAATTACAGTAGCATGCATTATTTAAAAACTATAATGGCCGAAAACTGAAAAATAATTAATTTTTTTCCCACATTTTTCCTATTTTCCCATTAAAACACATTTAGAATAAAATAATTCTTGGCATAATGTCCCACCTAAAGAAAGCCGAATTAGTGGTGGAAAAAACAAGATATAGATCGTTTAATTGTGATAAGTAATGATAAAGTTATAGACGAATGAATGGAAGGAGCGCTGAAAGGTGAAAATTGCTCTGGTGGTCAGACAGTAAACCCCCTCAGTGGTGAAGTGGTTAAAACAAAACAAAACAAAAATTACAAAAAAGCATTGCAGTATAATTTTTCAGAAACACAAGCTGTGGTCACATGACATCTCCATGAGCCTCTGTTACGAATCCCAGTGCTGTGTGGTAGGATAAAGGTGCCCATTAACCTCCCTGGCATTATGATTATTTCCAGATTTAGGGTCTAAAAGCCGTGCAATTTTTCACAAGCTTTTACACCTTGAAAACAAGAAATACCACAGAAAGATCTGCAGCAGCTCCTGCATATAACTCACTCAGGCACGGGATTACCACTCTGAGCTGCAGATTTACATCCCGAGCCTGACTCGGGATTACCGCTAAAGAGGTTAACTGTCCAATTGTACCGTTAATGGGCACCTTAAGGGCCTAAACACACTAGGGCACTTCTGTCAGATTTTAAGCAATGCATATCAGTCTGTAACATTGATATGTTGCTGAAATTAGCACAGAAATGTACTACCGTGTTTCCCCGAAAATAGAATATCCCCCTGAAAATAAGACCTAGCTGGGCTGGGCAATGTCCCCCCCCCTCACCCCCTTTCGCTACCTCCCTCCCTCTGCAGAGTAGCGAGCGGAGCATTAACATTACAGCAGAAGAAACTCACAGGCTTCCGACGTGCCAGTGTTAACATCTCTCTTCAGCAGCATCCAGCTTCCTCTCCTTGACGACGGCGGCTCTCGTCATGTGACGCACGCACGTCCGCATCACATGACATGAGCCGCTATTGTCAAACAGAGGAAACCAGGTGCTGCTGAGGAGAGAAGTTATCGCTGCCATGTTGGAAGCCGGTGAGTTTCCTCTGCAGTAATGCTCTGCTCGCCACTCTGCAGAGGGAGGAAGGGAAGAGTTTTACTGGGCTGGGGCTGCCGTTCTAGACTAGGGCACTACAGGGCAGAGAGAAGGGCTTAACTGGGCTGGGGGCAGCCACTGGGGAACAGAATTATAAGCCCTACTCGAAAATAAGACCTACCACATTATTTGAGGCTAAAATTAATATACGACAGTGTCTTATTTTCAGGCAAATAAGGTACTGTTTCCCAAATCTGCTGGCCTGAAGGAAAAAGAGCCAAGAGTGCTGAAAAAAAGTGTACGAGAGGAATCGCCGCCGGGAGACTAGGGCGCGGGATACAGCCGGTATGGCTTATCCTGTTCCTGCACAAGTTCCCGGCGACGTTAAATACTATTCCCCCTCCAGGGCGCCATGGATGGTGGGGAATTAAATAATTCGGCTTCCAGCAATTGCTGGAGGCCGAATTATAGTGTTTTATAAGCAGCTTTAGCTCCGTCTTCTGACGTCGCTGAAGTTACTCACTGTGCGCTGCTATAGCCAGAATTCCTTTTATGGCCTATGGTGGCGCCGGCTGCACCCAAATCTCCTGCACTGGAATGAAAGTGTTTGAAAAAGAACCCTTCACTAAACCAGGACCTTGCCCCCACTCTAAATAACACGAAACAATGGGTCTGCAAATCATCCCTTTGTTGTCCCTGATAGCTAAACGCACCTCCAGAACCACTGGATTGCAATGATGTGTCAGCTTGTTAATATTACAGAGCCAAACTAATCCACTGATGAGGATCAACCAGTCCGAAACAGTCTGTATGCATGTTGGATAACTTTAGCTCTGTATTATTAACAAGCTGACACATCATTGCATTCCTGCAGTTCTGGAGGTGTGGTTAGCTATCAGGAACAACAAAGTGACAATTGGCATATTCAGCAATAATGCATTGTGGGAGACATCCTATGCTCACTGCCACCTGAATAATCACAAATACTTTCTGTTTTAAGAAGACAAAATTCTATTTTACATAGCATTTTAGAAAGATGATTTTTTGGTCCTTTTTAGCCCGTTGCAAACTCCTGGGAGTTGTGGTTCACAGGGGCGTTGCTAGCCCCAAAGATCAGTGGCATGTGCCCCAGATGTCACCCAGGCAGAATAGGGGAGCTCCAGCACCCAGCACAACACCGTGCCCAGTATGCCCCACAGAGGCACCACAGCACCCAGCATGGCATTACAGCACCAAGAGTGCCCCATAGAGGCACCATAGCACCCGGCATGACACCATAGCTCCCAACATAGCACCACAGCACACAGCAATGGGGGTATGCTGGGTGCTGTGGTGCCTCTATGTGGGTATATTGGGTGCTGTAATGCTACACTAGGTGCTCTGATGCCTTTATGGGGCATGCATGGAGCTGTGGTTCTTATATGGGGGCATGCTGAGAGTTGTAGTGCCTCAATGGGAGGCCCTTGGGAGCATGGAACATGGAACCCCCTCCCATGCTCCCACCCATCCAATGGATGGTCAGCTCACCCAGCAGAAAGCCAAACCAGCCAGCAGAAAAGCCAGGTAACATTGCCCATTTATGTGATATTGTCAGGATCTCTCCTGTATCATGTTCTGTCAGTTGTAGTGGGACTGCACCCGGGCAGTTCTGACTTATCTGCTTGCATTCGGTTGCGCATTTGCAATAAGTTTCATTGTCATTTGCAATCACTCTGCAGTTCAGCGCAGTTCAGGATGCTGTCAGAATTCATCCTATTGCTTGCTGCAGTTGAACTGCAGCCAGATAGCCCTGGATTTCCTACATGCATGTTGTTACATAATATTGCATGTATTTGTGCAGCTAGCAACTTGTAATCAAGCTAGCTCAGGATTGAGTGATTACCATTCAGCTGTGTGGGAATTTGCATGCTGCATTCATTTGCTGATGTCCACATAAAAGTCTGCCTCCCATTTCAGACCCCGCCTGACATATTGTTCAGCTCTCTGAGTTGTTGCTGGGTCTTTCATGTGAATTTTATATTGCATTGTTTAATCTTGTTTCTTGCTTAGACATTTGTTGTATCCGCAGGGATACAGTAAAGTCCTTCTGATCCTGATAGCTTGGATTCTGCCAGCCAGTGCTGGTCGTAATGGAGAAAGCTACGCTTACGGATCATTACGCGTAATTTTACACTATTACGCATTACGAAATTACGCTTACGGCATAGACATTCAATTTCGGTACATGTATGTAATTACGCATAGCACTTACGCAATTACGCGTAAGTATACCGTAATTAAGGTTATTACGTTAAAGGCTTACGCGTAAAATCCTACTAGCAATTAATGCGTAAGGTCATGCTGCCAAGCGGAAAAGTTGACGCATGGATCAATGTTAGGTAGCCGCCGAATTTAAGGGTTAATAGCAAAGCCCCCTTAAGTGCTAAGAGCCTCAAATTTGGAGAATATATTAAGGAGATCAGAAGGAATAAGAGGAAAAAATTTTTTTTCAAAAAGACCTTATAGTTTTTGAGAAAATCGATGTTAAAGTTTCAAAGGAAAAATATATACCGTATTTTTCGGACTATAAGACGCTCCGGACCATAAGACGCACCTAGATTTAGAGGCCCAAAGTCAGGGAAAAAAATCATATTAAACCAGGTGCATCCATGGTGCAGGGGCGTCTTGTGGATCTTCTCCCCCAAGCTCCTGATTGCAGTGGCCTGAGGCAGGGATTAGATTGTAAGATCCTTGGGGTAGTGATTAAGCAGGGAGATAACGCAATATCCCTAGCACCCATGTTTGAGTAGAAGAAGGCATACTTGGCTTCATGGCAGCTGTGAAGCTTGATTGGGCTGAACCTGACTGAAGATCCACGGCTTCATTCAGAGTCAATTGAGGGAGTACACCAGCACAAAGGCCAAACAAATCTAACAGCTTTAATAAACCATCCAAGAAGATAAATACAAGAATAAGCAAGAAAGTTGATGAAAAATCTTTAACTTTTAACAATTTATTTCAAAGGAAAATATTTTTTAACCAAATAAAATGTGCGAGAAAAGGAAATCTCTAGTTCTCTGAATCTTCACCTCAAGATATTTTTTGCCAATGCTGTTATTTTTGGCAAGAGAGCACTACAAGGACAGCATAGCCTATGAAGTTCACAGCTCGGCTCTCCTCCTTCTCTCTTTCTATAGAATGCATGGTGCAGCAGAGACGATTAGCACTACTCACCCTCCTGCACTACTCACCCTCAGCGTCACCCTGCAGTCTGTCCCCGCAGAAGTCTGCCTTGAATAATTATGCCCCCGATCCTTACTACTGGCCACAATGTCCCCTGGCTAAGTTTTGCACTCCCCCACCTCTTAACAACATGGTGCAGCCTGCACATGATTAGCGCTACTCACAATTCCGGAGCGGCTATGTTGCTCTAAATACATTGGCAGAGTCCTTATGATCGGCAGAGTTATGCTGCAGCCCCCACAGATTAGCGTCACCCCACGGTCTGTCCCCGCAGAAGATAAGCATTGCCTCGCAGTCTGTCCCCGCAGAAGATCATCGTCACCTCGCAGCCTGTCCCCGCAGAAGATCAGCGTCACTCTGCAGTCTGTCCTGGATGCAGCGGCTCTATAAACAGCGCGGGTGTTCTTCTGTACTGTGTAGCTTGATGACCGGGAGCGGTGGCTTTGATCTTTATACACACGCGGCGCTCTTTCCGTATGGTAGCTTGATGACGTCATCAAGCTACCATATGGAAAGAGCGCCGCGTGTGTATAAAGATCAAAGCCACCGCTCCCGGTCATCAAGCTACACAGTACAGAAGAACACCCGCGCTGTTTATAGAGCCGCTGCATCCAGGACAGACTGCAGAGTGACGCTGATCTTCTGCGGGGACAGGCTGCGAGGTAACGATGATCTTCTGCGGGGACAGACTGCGAGGCAATGCTTATCTTCTGCGGGGACAGACCGTGGGGTGACGCTAATCTGTGGGGGCTGCAGCATAACTCTGCCGATCATAAGGACTCTGCCAATGTATTTAGAGCAACATAGCCGCTCCGGAATTGTGAGTAGCGCTAATCATGTGCAGGCTGCACCATGTTGTTAAGAGGTGGGGGAGTGCAAAACTTAGCCAGGGGACATTGTGGCCAGTAGTAAGGATCGGGGGCATAATTATTCAAGGCAGGAGGGAAGGAGGGAGCCCCGGGACAACTAGACTGCCGGGGATTTAGGAGAGTCATTTGCTACATTCGGACTATAAGACGCACCAACATTTTCCCCCTCTTTTTTTTATGAAAAAAGTGCGTCTTATAGTCCGAAAAATACGGTACATTTAAAAACCCGCCGACTTTAACGGTTAATAGCAAAGCCTGCTTAAAATTTAGGAACACCAAATTCACAGGGTATATTAAGGGGATCAGTGGGAATAAGAGGAAAACATTTTTTTTTCAAAAAGACCTTATAGTTTTTGAGAAAATCGATGTTAAAGTTTCAAAGGAAAAATATATACATTTAAAAACCCGCCGACTTTAACGGTTAATAGCAAAGCCTGCTTAAAATTTAGGAACACCAAATTCACAGGGTATATTAAGGGGATCAGTGGGAATAAGAGGAAAAATTTTTTTTTCAAAAAGACCTTATAGTTTTTGAGAAAATCGATTTTTAATTTTCAAGGGCGAAAATGTCTTTTAAATGCGGAAAATGTCAGTTTTTTTTGCACAGGTAACAATAGTGTTTTATTTTCATAGATTCCCCCAAGTGGGAAGAGTTTTACTTACTTCGTTCTGAGTGTGGGAAATATTAAAAAAAAACGACGTGGGGTCCCCCCTCCCAGACCTCTTTAACCCCTTGTCCCCCATGCAGACTGGGATAGCCAGAACGCGGAGCACCGGCCGCGTGGGGCTCCGCACCCTGACTATACCAGCCCGCATGGTCCATGGATTGGGGGGTCTCGGAAGGGGAGGGGCAGCCAAGCTTTCCCCTCCCCCTCCGAGCCCTTGTCCAATCCAAGGACAAGGGGCTCTTCTCCACCTCCGATGGGCGGTGGAGGTGGAGTGCGCGATTTCCTGGGGAGGGGTTCATGGTGGCATCTGGGAGTGCCCTTTAAAAAGGGGTCCCCCAGATGCCCACCCCCCTCCCAGGAGAAATGAGTATAGAGGTACTTGTACCCCTTACCCATTTCCTTTAAGAGTTAAAAGTAAATAAACACACAAACACATAGAAAAAGTATTTTAATTGAACAAAAAACATAACCACGAAAAAAGTCCTTTAATATTCTTAATTAACCATTAATACTTACCTGTCCCTTTAAAAGCCAGTTCCCACGCAATATCCTTGGAAATATACTAATCAGTTACAATGTAACAAAGTTATTACAATGTAACAACTTTGTTACTTTGTAACACCACCGCACCCAACGTCACTCGCCGCTCACCCGCCGGCCGCAGCATACACGCTAGTCCCCGCCGGCTCCCGCCGTCCACTCCGCCCACACCTGTCACCCATATACATGCTGGCACCCATGGGTGCCAGCATGTATATAGGTGACATGTGGGAGAGGCGGGGAGGGCAGCGGAGCCGGCGGGGACTTAGCGTCCCTTCACCCGACAGAGCTCTGAGCTATATTAGCTCAGAGCTCTCGAAAGCATCTTTGTATTTGGGCTCCAAGGAGCCCCATTGGTCCTTAGCAGACCAATGGGGTTCCTTCAAATCAGAAGGAACCCCATTGGTCTGCTAAGGACCAATGGGGCTCCTTGGAGCCCAAATACAAAGATGCTTTCGAGAGCTCTGAGCTAATATAGCTCAGAGCTCTGTCGGGTGAAGGGACGCTAAGTCCCCGCCGGCTCCGCTGCCCTCCCCGCCTCTCCCACATGTCACCTATATACATGCTGGCACCCATGGGTGCCAGCATGTATATGGGTGACAGGTGTGGGCGGAGTGGACGGCGGGAGCCGGCGGGGACTAGCGTGTATGCGGCGGCCGGCGGGTGAGCGGCGAGTGACGTCGGGTGCGGTGGTGTTACAAAGTAACAAAGTTGTTACATTGTAATAACTTTGTTACATTGTAACTGATTAGTATATTTCCGAGGATATTGCGTGGGAACTGGCTTTTAAAGGGACAGGTAAGTATTAATGGTTAATTAAGAATATTAAAGGACTTTTTTCGTGGTTATGTTTTTTGTTCAATTAAAATACTTTTTCTATGTGTTTGTGTGTTTATTTACTTTTAACTCTTAAAGGAAATGGGTAAGGGGTACAAGTACCTCTATACTCATTTCTCCTGGGAGGAGGGTGGGCATCTGGGGGACCCCTTTTTAAAGGGGACTCCCAGATGCCACCATGAACCCCTCTCCAGGAAATCGCGGCCTCCACCTCCACCGCCCATCGGAGGTGGAGAAGAGCCCCTTGTCCTTGGATTGGACAAGGGCTCGGAGGGGGAGGGGAAAGCTTGGCTGCCCCTCCCCTTCCGAGACCCCCCAATCCATGGACCATGCGGGCTGGTATAGTCAGGGTGCGGAGCCCCACGCGGCCGGTGCTCCGCATTCTGGCTATCCCAGTCTGCATGGGGGACAAGGGGTTAAAGAGGTCTAGGAGGGGGGACCCCACGTCGTTTTTTTTTTATATTTCCCACACTCAGAACGAAGTAAGTAAAACACTTCCCACTTGGGGGAATCTATGAAAATAAAACACTATTGTTACCTGTGCAAAAAAAAACTGACATTTTCCGCATTTAAAAGACATTTTCGCCCTTGAAAATTAAAAATCGATTTTCTCAAAAACTATAAGGTCTTTTTGAAAAAAAAAAATTTCCTCTTATTCCCACTGATCCCCTTAATATACCCTGTGAATTTGGTGTTCCTAAATTTTAAGCAGGCTTTGCTATTAACCGTTAAAGTCGGCGGGTTTTTAAATGTATATATTTTTCCTTTGAAACTTTAACATCGATTTTCTCAAAAACTATAAGGTCTTTTTGAAAAAAAAAATTTTCCTCTTATTCCTTCTGATCTCTTTAATATATTCTCCAAATTTGCGGCTCTTAGCACTTAAGGGGGCTTTGCTATTAACCCTTAAAGTCGGCGGCTTTTTTATATTATACGGGAGCGTAATATTACGCGATTACGGCAGACTGTGTAATTTCAATGGGAGTTTACTGTCTTACGTGTAATTTGTTACGCGTAAAACGTAACCCCACGGTCTACGCGTAATTAATTACGCGTAATACCGTAACCTTACACGCAACGCTTACGGTGCATTTGTAGTGAATTACGATGCGTAATTACGCTAATGCGTAATTTCGGCCCAGCACTGCTGCCAGCACCACGTTGGTGACTGTCTGGTAGTATACCTTCTTGCCTTGTTCTTGAGGACATAACTAAAGCAGCAGTTGCCATTATTTAAACTACTACCTGTTAGTTTTGTGTATGTCAGTGTGAATGTTTGCCATCACTGGGGCAGTGACTAGATTGGCAAAGCATTTCGTCTGTCTGTTGCTTGTCTTGTTAATTGTTATTACTTGTGCTTTAGCTAGTTTCTTTATAAATATATATGCAGATCTGCGAATATATATTTATCTGTTAGTTGAGCCGTTTGTTATTTTTCTGAATTTACGTGTATGACCTTAGCCTGTTACTGACTCCGATTCCACCTAGTCCACTGTACCACAGCCATCTGATCTATCGTGTATGACCCAAGCCTGTTACCGACTACGTCTGTTGTGTATTGTATCACATAGCATCTAGCCTGATAGGCGGCCCAGAACTGCAGTTGCTCTGGGCAATCTTGCTCCCTTGTTCAATACTCCTGTGTCCATCTGTGTAGCCTCTTCCATTACCCACATAGTCTGGAGCACACACGCTGACTCAGAAAGTATGCCCCCCCTCCCCAGCATTACAGGTATGCTGCAGTTTTGTTTTGTTTTTAATGGAGAGGGAGCTAGGCTCAACATATATTTGTTCTCTTTTGACATATAATAAACCCATCAGTACAAAACAAGGGTTGTGGGGATCTTTGTGAGTGTCTGTGTTTGTTTCTTAAAAAAACATTTATAAAACATATTTTCTTAATAATTATGGCTTTATAGAGAAGATGAACATTTTTTCACTCACAAAATTACCTTCTCATATTTACTGGTAATTCAAGAAGAAATACACTGACAGAAGAACAAGCTTTTTAGCTGTTTCTATGGTTTCCATCTTTTAGAATTAATACAGAAAAATATCTTGCTTTCAGGCAAAAGCCATAGTAGTCAAGCTTTGGTAAAGCTTTCAGTTTCTTTGCATATTTACCACCTGAAATGTTCACAGAAAGTCAAACAAAATAACAATTACATAAAAGAGTTCAAAGTCCTTTGTATCCTTTGATGCTTATCACAAATAGCTTTTGACAGGGAACTTTGTATTGTGAATGCCTGGCCTACTGTTTAGGTGTGAATACATATTTGTAAAACATACCTATTGCCATAGTCAGTGAAAAAAAATTTCTGTACTGTAAAAAGCTATTTTTATTTACAATAAAGGGATATTAAAGTGCCGGTATACCAATAGTGCTCAGTGCTCTCACTAACACTCTACTGAATTTTACATTCAATGTTGAATAGGGTTGTACTTAAACAATAGTCATATGTGATGCAGCTGTTTCAGATAAATTCCCTTTGGAAGAGCCTGTCAAGTCACCTCACCCAGATATCTGTGAGCAAAGTATAGAGGTGCCAGCTGAGTGGGAGTTTCTACCTCTCCACAGAGCCATTTTCTGATCCTTCTCACCTCCTCCCTCTGGTTCCTACAGTGAAGCACAGAAAAAGACCGGATGCCCTCTACTCCCAGCTTTTCCCTGAATGCCTCCTGGGGGCATTGACTGGGTAGGGGAAAAAGTGTGAACAGCTCACAGTCATCTATGCACAAGGACATGTGTACATCATGCTGCACTAGCTCTCATTATCTTTGTACTACAGATGCTCATGTACATGTGAACTGGTGTGGTTGGTTTGCACAGATAAGCACAGACTCCCTGTAACTATCACAAGAAATAAATAATAATAATAATGATACTGTCCCTTTGATCCAGAGGAATGCAAAAAACATTTACAAGGCATTTAGGGCCAAAAGGGAAAAATTCCTTCCAGACTCCAGATGGCAATCAGATAAACTCCCTGGATCAATACCACTGGGCATTACCTAGCAATTATAGCCATGGATGTTCTTCAATGCAAGGGAAGCATCTAAGCTCCTCAACACGCAGATATGGAATTTGCCATAACTACATCCTGTGGTAATACATTCCAAATGTTAATCACTCTTACTGTAAAGAATCTTTTCCTAAATAAATGGCTAAAACTTTTTTCCTCAATGTGCAAATCATGTCCCCTAGACCTTTGCATAAGCCTAGGGACAAAAGTTAATCTGCCAAGCTTTTATATTGCCCTCTAATGTATAAACATGTTAATTAGATCTCCTCTAAAGCATCTTTTTTCTAGACTAAAGCATAGTTTATCTAACCTTTCTTGGTAATTAAGACTTTCCATCCCTCTAATCAATTCTGTTGCTCGTCTCTGCACCTGCTTTAAAATGGCAATATCTTTCCTGTATTGTGGAGCCCAGAACTGAATTATTCCATATTCTGCCTTATGTGATGTTTGGGGGTTCACGGGAACTACTGCTAGCACGCAGGAGACAGTAGAGGTAACAGAAAGTCCAGTTTTATTTTAGCTGAACACAAACAAAATAAGCTTTTCTCCAGCCAAAGGTAAATAATTCCAGCAAACAAAGTAGCTTACTTCAGCTTTTGTAGAGAAACAAAGTCCTTGCTCTCTGAGCAATATTGTAGTCCAGAAAACAGTCCGGTTTTTGGAAATATAGCGGATGAATCAAGCAAGCTGTCCACTCTATCCTCCCAGCACAGGAGGCCAACACACATCCACCTTGCAGCACACCTGCTGCACTCCTTCACCGCCCGCCCCCTGTTCAGAGCTACAGATATTTTTTTTGTCTGGCTGTTTTCAAAACCAGGTATGGACTGGGGTGGAACAGGGAGGCCCGCCCAGTTACCTTCCTTCCCTGTTCCAGAGCTCCGGGCCCTGAAACAACGGTTGCTACACTACCCCGGGCTCATTCCCAGTCCCTACCTGTCCTAAAAGAGCCTAAAATAAGGCGGAATATATCTGCCATCCAGGACCCATCCCTGGAGTCCTGTACATATCCCCCCCCCCTCTGCCTCAACCCCGAGGGGGTGGAGGCATCAGAGGAGCTCAAACAATAGACTCGGGAGAGGGCATCAGCATTCTGATGCAGTCTCCCCGGTCTATGCTCCACTACATATTTAAACTCTTGCAGTGCAAGAAACCAACGAGTTACCCGGGCATTGGATCCCTTGTTCTGTTTCATCCATGTGAGAGGAGCATGATCTGACACTAACCGGAATTTTCTACCCAGCAGATAGTAGCAAAGCGAGTCCAAAGCCCATTTAATGGCTAAACATTCTCGCTCCACTACTGCATACTTTTTCTCTGCTGCGTTGAGTTTCCGGCTGAGAAAAACCACAGGATGCTCCTCTCCCTGGATGATCTGGGACAGAACAGCACCCAGCCCTACATCCGAGGTTCGGTTTGGACCACAAATTCCTTTGAAAAATCAGGGGCAATCAAGATGGGATCTTGACACAGTGCAGACTTGAGCTCCCTGAAAGCCTTCTCAGCCTCCGGGTTCCACGTTATCATGACTGATTTTCGACCCTTGGTCAAATCAGTCAAAGGCGCTGCAATAGAGGCAAAATTGGGTATAAACCTTCTATAGTACCCAACTATGCCTAGGAATGCATGTACCTGTCTTTTGGAAAGGGGGCGGGGCCAGTTCTGGATCGCCTCTATTTTTCCTACCTGGGGTTTTACAAGCCCCTTCCCTACAATATATCCCAGGTACTTTGCCTCCTCCATACCCATTGCACATTTGTCTGGATTAACAGTGAATCCTGCTTTCCTCAGTGAATCTAACACAGCTTGTACTTTGGGCAAATGGGACTCCCAGTCCCTACTAAAAATGACGATGTCGTCTAGATACACTGAGGTGTACCTCTGGTGGGGTCGTAACAACTTATCCATGGCTCTTTGGAACAGGGACGGATCTAGGGGGGGGCAAGCGGGTCTCTTGCCCCAGGCGCAGTTTGTTGAATTCGTAAAAAGGCGGCAAAATTTGGATGGGGAATGGCAGTTTAGGAGCCAAAACCTGACCTTGCCCCAGGCGCGACTTGGTGCAACTTGGTCTAGATCCGTCCCTGCTTTGGAACGTAGCTGGTGCAGTTTGCAGCCCAAAAGGCATCCTGCGATATTGGAAATGGCCGTCTGGAGTGGAAAATGCTGTCTTTTCTTTTGCAGAGTCTGTTAACGGTATTTGCCAGTAGCCCTTAGTGAGATCCAGAGTGGTGATATAACGGGCAGGGCCTAGTCTTTCAATTAACTCATCTACCCGAGGCATCGGGTAGGCATCAAATTTGGAGATGTCATTTAATTTTCGAAAATCATTGCAGAACCGCAGAGTACCATTGGGTTTGGGCACCAATACGATCGGACTTGCCCATTCACTCTGCGATTCCTCAATGATCCCGAGCTCCAACATCTTTCTGACTTAATCAGAAACGGCCTTTCTACGGGCTTCTGGTATGCGATAGGGCCGCATGCAGATTTTTGCACCCGGCTCTGTGATAATGTCATGTTTAATTACGTTTGTGACTCCTGGCAAGTCCGAGAAAACATCCTTGTTTCTTTGAAGGAACTCTCGCACTTGTTGAGTCTGGGCTTTTGATAACGTGGTGGCAACCTGGATGCTGTTAGTGCCCCCCTGGACCCCAAGTCTCGCACTGGTCAAAACGGTCACCGGCTCCCGATCTTTCCATGGTTTAAGCAAGTTTATGTGATATACCTGGAAAGGCCTTCGTTTACCAGGCTGATGTACTTTATAATTTACCTCATTCACTTTTTCCACAATTTCAAAGGGTCCCTGCCATCTAGCCAGAAACTTACTTTCTGCTGTGGGAATAAGTACTGCTACTCTGTCACCAACCTGGAAATGTCTTAATTTAGCAGATCGATTATACACTCTGCGTTGTGCTTCCTGAGCCTTAAGTAAATGTTCTTTCACCAACGGTAACACCCCTGAAATCCTCTCCTGCATCTGAGAGACATGTTCCAATACAGTTTTATGTGGACTAGTCTCACTCTCCCAGGTCTCTTTTACTATATCCAGCAATCCTCGAGGTCTGCGCCCATACATTAATTCAAATGGGGAAAACCCTGTAGATGCCTGCGGGACCTCGCGGATTGCAAACAATAGAGCAGGGAGTAAGTGGTCCCAATTTTTACCATCCTTCTCTACCACTCGTTTGAGCATTAGTTTTAGCGTCTTATTGAACCGCTCCACTAGACCATCGGTCTGGGGGTGATAGACAGACGTACGCAGCTGTTTTATCTGGAACAGTTTACACACGTCTGTCATCACCCTTGACATAAACGGAGTTCCTTGATCTGTCAGTATTTCCTTTGGAAAACCCGTCCTTGAAAACATTTGGAACAATTATCTAGCTATAGCTTTGGACGTGGCCTTCCTCAGAGGAATCGCTTCCGGATAACGAGTGGCATAGTCGAGGATCACCAATATGTACTGATGCCCCCGTGCAGATTTCACCAAGGGGCCCACTAAATCCATAGCTATACGCTCAAATGGCACCTCAATGATGGGCAGGGGCACCAAGGGGCTGCGAAAATGCGGGGCCGGAGCGGTTAACTGGTAGGTAGGGCAGGCGGCACAATATGCTTTGATCTCAGCCCTCAGGCCTGGCCAGTAAAACCGATCCAGAACTCGAGCCTCAGTTTTCTCAGCCCCCAGGTGACCCCCCAGCACATCATTGTGTGCCATATCTAGGACCATATGCCTGTAAGGCTGGGGAACCACCAACTGTTCAGTTACCTCTTCCCTAACCCTGTTGACCCGATACAGAAGTCCATTGGTCAGAGCAAAATGCGGCCATCGCTCATCAGCCCCAGGTTCCTGAGGAACACCATTAATCACCGCAATTTGCTCCCGAGCATGGACCAAAGTAGGGTCTCTCATCTGAGCTGTACCAAAATTTCCTGGTGATCCTTCAAAGTCTAACTGTAAAGGTAGGGAAGGGTTATCCTCATCCTCTTCCCCCAGCATAACCTGCAAAGGAGTACAATCCTCCCCCTCCGAGAGCTGCTCCACCTCGGGGAAGGATGTTTCATCATCCACTTGATTATTCCCCACATCACCCACATCAACATGATTATTGTCAGCAATATGGTTATGATCATCATCAACATTGTCAGTCTCATCAGGCATTTCAATCACCACATCATTTGTTATTTTCTTTTCCCAACTGTTTTCCACAATTGGAGAATGGGAAAAAATATCACAGTGTTCCCCATTAATACATGGAACAGAAACATTTTTTCTTTCATTCTCCCACAGATCCCAAAACACAGGGAAGTCCCGTCCCACAATCACAGGGTGTAACAAGTTTCTTACCACTCCGACCTCATGTTTTATGGTGCCCTGAGCAGTGGTGATGGACACTGCCACCACTGGATAGGCATGGGTGTCCCCATGAATGCACGCCACACGGATGGTTTTGGTGTCCGTCGATGCAACATCACCAAGCACACTGGCCCGCACCAGGGTTACCATGCTTCCCGAGTCCAAAAGGGCCCACACAGGTACTTGGTTGACTGATATTTGACACTCAAACTGCCCCTCAGTAAGTATGGGGCAGGCAGTGCAAACTTGAGAAAAGAAGGAGAGCTTCCGGAGCATTCCACACTGCATAGGTTCCTCTGGCATGGGGCACTGGGCCCTGGTGTGTCCCCAGGCATGACATCTCCAGCACGGTCCCACTGGACCAGTTCTGGGAGACGGGCTCCTCTGTGGCTTTCCCCGGGGCTCTCCAGGTGATAGTCCATTTTTTCCGGTTATGCCAGTTGCTGGGTTCCTTGAAGAAAATGATTTTCCCTTCTGTAGGATAGCGCCATCCTGCGGCCTGGAGGGAGTAAGTAGCTCCTCAGTGGCAGTAAACCTCTCAACCATCTCCACCAACAGGTCAGCTGTCTTAGGGTCTCCATGGCTCACCCACCGCTGAAGGTCCACTGGTAATGAGCGCCGATATCGATCCATCACCACCCTTTCAACGATCTGTGGACCCGTGAGCACTTCGGGTTGTAACCACTTGGTAACCAGTTGGATTAAGTCATACATCTGAGACCGGGGAGGCAGAGATACCCGGTAGGACCATCGGTGTACACGCTGAGCCCTGACAGCGGTGGTGACCCCAAGCCGGGATAGGATTTCCGCTTTCAGCTTATCATAGTCCATGGCCTCCATGGCAGGGAGATCATAATATGCCTTCTGGGGTTCACCAGACAAGAAGGGAGCAATTAGTCCAGCCCACTTCTCTTTGGGCCACCCTTCTCGCTCGACTGTCCGCTCAAACGTGGTGAGGAACGCTTCCACATCATCAGTAGCTGTCATCTTCTGGAGGAAGTGACTAGCTCGAGTGGTCGCCTGGTTGCTCGGGGAAACCGCAGCGGACTCCCTCCCTGAAGCAAGCTGCTGTACTGCCTCAGCTAGTATCCTTGCTTGTGTATTAGCAGTCTCTTGCAAGCCAACCAGCTGGGCACCTGTAGAGCTCTGCTGAGCCGCCATTGTGGATATCTGAGCTTGCATGGTTTCCTGCTGAACGTGGCTGGCCTCTCTCAAGGCCGCCAGCTGAGCCTCTGTAGTCTGTTGTTGCACAACCATGCTTTGCTGCAGCTGGAGCGTAGCCCTGGTGAGCTGCTGTATCAAGTCCTCCATCTTGGTTGACAAATAGACACTGTCTCTTTAAATGTCAGTTTTCAGAATAAACGGAAAACGTTTTCTGCAGTGCCAACTGCCCGCATCCGAGCACCAGTTGTGATGTTTGGGGGTTCACGGGAACTACTGCTAGCACGCAGGAGACAGTAGAGGTAACAGAAAGTCCAGTTTTATTTTAGCTGAACACAAACAAAATAAGCTTTTCTCCAGCCAAAGGTAAATAATTCCAGCAAACAAAGTAGCTTACTTCAGCTTTTGTAGAGAAACAAAGTCCTTGCTCTCTGAGCAATATTGTAGTCCAGAAAACAGTCCGGTTTTTGGAAATATAGCGGATGAATCCAGCAAGCTGTCCACTCTATCCTCCCAGCACAGGAGGCCAACACACATCCACCTTGCAGTACACCTGCTGCACTCCTTAACCGCCCGCCCCCTGTTCAGAGCTACAGATATTTTTTTTGTCTGGCTGTTTTCAAAACCAGGTATGGACTGGGGTGGAACAGGGAGGCCCGCCCAGTTACCTTCCTTCCCTGTTCCAGAGCTCCGGGCCCTGAAACAGAACATAGCAACCGTTGGTTGCTACACTACCCCGGGCTCATTCCCAGTCCCTACCTGTCCTAAAAGAGCCTAAAATAAGGCGGAATATATCTGCCATCCAGGACCCATCCCTGGAGTCCTGTACACTTACTAGAGAGTTAAACAAGGGCAGTATTATGCTAGCATCCTGAGTATTTATTTCCCTTTTAATGCATCCCAAAATTTTATTTGCTTTAGCTGCAGCAGCTTGGCACGGAATATGATTATTTAACTTGCTGACGAGTAGGGATGGTCAAATTCGGCTTCGGGAGATACCCGGATAGTTGCAATCCGGATATCTCCCAGTAATGCTGTGCGGGCTGGGCGGGGGGGGGGGTCAAGCTTACCTCTCTGACGTCTTCTTTGCTCGTCCCTGGGCGCCTCCCACGATGCGGTCCACGCGCATCACGTGACTACAAACACTTCCTCCTTCAACCCGGAAGGAGGAAGCGTTTGTAGTCACATGACCGCCGCGTGGACCGCATCGTGGGAGGTGCCGAGGGACGAGCAAAGAAGACATCAGAGAGGTAAGCTTGACCCCCCCGCCCAGCCCGCACAGCATTACTGGGAGATATCCGGATTGCAACTATCCGGGTATCTCCCGAAGCCGAATTTGACCATCCCTACTGACGAGCTAACACAATGAGTTAAGATAGAGATGGAGTACACAAAATAAATTGTATATTCAAAATAACTTGAACAAATATTTTTAAAATGTAATGTTTTTTTTTTAGTTGAACACAATAAATAAATAAAACAACTAATAAAACATAAAACTAACAAAGAAAAACTGTACACTATATGTAAAAACTAATGGCACTGTGATAGCTGAATGCCTCATCCCACAAGACTGCAAGTCTGATAAGCCTACTGGGAAATCTCATTCTACCTGTCTATAGAGTTTTTTGTCCTCACAGCTACATAGCACTACTCACCCATAGCTAAACATAAGGACATTGCATTATCTGCAGAAAAAATGTTATAACTTTAAATATGCTCCTATTCTTATAGAAGTATTGAGGCAAGGGTAGAAAAAAATCCAATTACTACTTCTATGTCTTTATTTTGCTAGGAAGAGCTTTTAGTAGGCAGACTCCATGAAAGCAGAAGGAACTGAATGATGGTGGTTTCAGAGTTCATTCCTCAGAGGCCACAGCCTCGAAACTGAACTAAAATCTCTGATACGATTCATTTTTTCACAGACAGGGAAGTGGAATGTATCTGGCCTCTTGAGAGCATAAGAAGATGGAGTGCTGCAGGACAACTAATAGCTGTACTTTCTGCTTCCCTCTACACTTGTATCAACCTCAATTTGGACAATACCAAAAGAAGCACACAGAAAGCTCAAGTAAAACTTCCATTAGAAAGTCACACATACATAAATCTGTTTAAAAAACCATATGTGGAATGTCGTTATCAAGGAGCTTCTCTCTGGTGCTCTTTCCCGGTCCAGTTATCATCACGTTCCTCCTGTTGTCTAATTCAACCTGTCGCTGTCAATTGGCAAACTAACTGCTACAGTATTTTTATCATGTTTCTTTCAGAACAAATTTTTGCTGACTTTAACCACTTCCCGACCGCCTAGCGCACAGAGGCGGCCGGGAAGTGGACGCCGCAAGGACCGCCGTATAGACAAATGGCGGCGGTCCTTGTAGGGGCATGGGCGGAGCGATCGCGTCATCAGTGACGCGATCCTCCGCCTCCGCCTGGCGCCGCTCACCCGCCGCAACATCCCGCCGGCCATACGGAAGTGCCGGCGGGATGTTAACCCGACGATCGACGCATACAAAGTGTATAATACACTTTGTAATGTTTACAAAGTGTATTATACAGGCTGCCTCCTGCCCTGGTGGTCCCAGTGTCCGAGGGACCACCAGGGCAGGCTGCAGCCACCCTAGTCTGCACCAAGCACACTGATTTCCCCCCCCCCTGCCCCAGATCGCCCACAGCACCCATCAGACCCCCCCCCCTGCCCACCCCCCAGACCCCTGTTTGCACCCAATCACCCCCCTAATCACCCATCAATCACTCCCTGTCACTATCTGTCAACGCAATTTTTTTTTATCCCCCCCCTGCCCCCTGTTCCCTCCTGATCACCCCCCCACCCCTCAGATTCTCCCCAGACCCCCCCTCAGACCCCCCCCATGTACTGTATGCATCTATCCCCCCTGATCACCTGTCAATCACCTGTCAATCACCTGTCAATCACCCGTCAATCACCCGCCAATCACCCGCCAATCACCCCCTGTCACTGCCACCCATCAATCAGCCCCTAACCTGCCCCTTGCGGGCAATCTGATCACCCCCCCACACCAATAGATCGCCCGCAGATCCGACATCAGATCACCTCCCAAATCCATTGTTTACATCTATTCTCTCCTCTAAACACCCACTAATTACCCATCAATCACCCCCTATCACCACTTGTCACTTTTACCTATCAGATCAGACCCTAATCTGCCCCTTGCGGGCACCCAATCACCCGCCCACACGCTCAGATTGCCCTCTGACCCCCCCCTTATCAATTCACCAGTGCATTAATTACATCTGTTCTTCCCTGTAATAACCCACTGATCACCTGTCAATCACCTATCACCCATCAATCACCCCCTGTCACCCCCTGTCACTGCCACCCATCAATCAGCCCCTAACCTGCCCCTTGCGGGCAATCTAATCACCCACCCACACCATTAGATCGCCCGCAAACCCGCCGTCAGATCACCTCCCAAATCCATTGTTTACATCTATTCTCTCCTCTAAACACCCACTAATTACCCATCAATCACCCCCTATCACCACCTGTCACTGTTACCTATCAGATCAGACCCTAATCTGCCCCTTGCAGGCACCCAATCACCCGCCCACACGCTCAGATTGCCCTCAGACCCCCCCCCCTTATCAATTCGCCAGTGCATTAATTACATCTGTCCTTCCCTGTAATAACCCACTGATCACCTGTCAATCACCTGCCAATCACCTATCACCCATCAATCACCCCCTGTCACTGCCACCCAACAATCAGCCCCTAACCTGCCCCTTGCGGGCAATCTGATCACCCACCCACACCAATAGATCGCCCGCAGATCCGACATCAGATCACCACCCAAGTGCAGCGTTTACATCTATTCTCGCCTCTAAACACCCACTAATTACCCATCAATCACCCATCAATCACCCCCTATCACCACCTGTCACTGTTACCCATCAGATCAGACCCTAATCTGCCCCTTGCGGGCACCCAATCACCCGCCTACACGCTCAGATTGCCCTCAGACCCCCCCCCCTTATCAATTCGCCAGGGCATTATTTACATCTGTCCTTCCCTGTAATAACCCACTGATCACCTGTCAATCACCTGTCAATCACCCATCAATCACCCCCTGTCACTGCCACCCATCAATCACCCCCTGTCACTGCCACCCATCAATCAGCCCCTAACCTGCCCCTTGCGGGCAAACTGATCACCCACCCACACCAATAGATCGCCCGCAGATCCGACATCAGATCACCACCCAAGCGCAGTGTTTCCATCTATTCTCTCCTCTAAACACCCACTAATTACCCATCAATCACCCATCAATCACCCCCTATCACCACCTGTCACTGTTACCCATCAGATCAGACCCTAATCTGCCCCTTGCGGGCACCCAATCACCCGCCTACACGCTCAGATTGCCCTCAGACCCCCCTTATCAATTCGCCAGTGCAATATTTACATCTGTTCTCCCCTGTAATAACCCACTGATTACCTGTCAATCACCTATCAATCACCCATCAATCACCACGTCACTGCCACCCATCAATAACCCCCTGTCACTGCCACCCATCAATCACCCGCTGTCACTGCCACCCATCAATCAGCCCCTAACCTGCCCCTTGCGGGCAATCTGATCACCCACCCACACCAATAGATCGCCCGCAGATCCAACGTCCGATCACCTCCCAAGTGCAGTGTTTACATCTGTTCTCTACCCTAAACACCCACTAATTACCCATCAATCACCCCCTTTCACTGCTACCTATCAGATTAGACCCCTATCTGCCCCTAGGGCACTCAATCACCCGCCCACACCCTCAGAATGCCCTCAGACCCCAGCCCTGATCACCTCGCCAGTGCATTGCTTGCATCTATTCCCCCCTCTAATCACACCTTGAGACACCCATCAATCACCTCCTGTCACCCCCTAGCACACCTACCCATCAGATCAGGCCCTAATTTGCCCCGTGTGGGCTCCTGATCTCGGCCAAACCCTCAGATCCCCCTCAGACTCCCTTCTGATCACCTCCCCAGTGCATTGATTGCATCTATTTTCCCCTCTAACCACCCCCTGAGACACCCATCAATCACCTCCTGTCACCCCCTAGCACACCTACCCATCAGATCAGGCCCTAATTTGCCCCGTGTGGGCTCCTGATCTCGGCCAAACCCTCAGATCCCCCTCAGACTCCCTTCTGATCACCTCCCCAGTGCATTGATTGCATCTATTTTCCCCTCTAACCACCCCCTGAGACACCCATCAATCACCTCCTGTCACCCCCCCTAGCACTCCTATCCATCAGATCAGGCCCAATACAACCTGTCATCTAAAAGGCCACCCTGCTTATGACCGGTTCCACAAAATTCGCCCCCTCATAGACCACCTGTCATCAAAATTTGCAGATGCTTATACCCCTGAACAGTCATTTTGAGACATTTTGGTTTCCAGACTACTCACGGTTTTGGGCCCGTAAAATGCCAGGGCGGTATAGGAACCCCACAAGTGACCCCATTTTAGAAAAAAAGACACCCCAAGGTATTCTGTTAGGTGTATGACGAGTTCATAGAAGATTTTATTTTTTGTCAAAAGTTAGCGGAAATTGATTTTTATTGGTTTTTTTTCACAAAGTGTCATTTTTCACTAACTTGTGACAAAAAATAAAATCTTCTATGAACTCGCCATACACCTAACGGAATACCTTGGGGTGTCTTCTTTCTAAAATGGGGTCACTTGTGGGGTTCCTATACTGCCCTGGCATTTTAGGGGCCCTAAACCGCGAGGAGTAGTCTAGAAAACAAATGCCTCAAAATGACCTGTGAATAGGACGTTGGGCCCCTTAGCGCACCTAGGCTGCAAGAAAGTGTCACACATGTGGTACCGCCGTACTCAGGAAAAGTAGTATAATGTGTTTTGGGGTGTATTTTTACACATACTGTAACGATTGTGGAACTTTCTCCGTGATCAGCGCACAACGCGTGCGCTGACACGGCGGAAATCCTCCACAAGCGTATATTTGCAGGCACCCAGCAAAAGGTGCTACGCACCTGTAGAGGGAAATTCCTGTCGGCAGATGGCGCTGGGGAGTGCAGAGGAACCAATCCTCTGTACCTCCACAAGTGCCAGACAGGAATTGTACGAAGCGCAGAACGCAATCGCAAGAGAGGCGATTGCGAATGAGAATGAGCAAAGGGACAGGTTGTATGTGTGTCTGCCAATCCAGTCGCCACCCCGCAACCGCACACACACAACAGCAGATATGAAATAGGAACGCGATCGCGAGAGGTGCGATCGCCAGACGAGACACAAGGCAGATAAGAACAGAATACGAGGTTAGCAAAGGCACAGCAAATAATACGAGGAGATACGGAAAATAACAAATGCTAGCTAACCGCGAACACCGCACTCATTCGCAACAGTGCACGCGGTTATGCGCGGTCTCCACGTGATAAGCACAATAGAGACAAGCACGCCTAACTAACCACTAACAGACAAACATGAAACAGAGGACGCGAGCGCTTGCTTAACGGTTACCTCACCGAGCCTCCAGCAAGCGTAGCAGACAGACACACGAAAACAGGGACAAGCGAGAGATAGGATCCACAGCACTAGCGAAAAGTGGCTAGCGCGATCCAAGTACAGAGTAGCAGAACAGAAGGATCCCCAGCGCCAGCGAAAAGTGGCCAGCGCGATCCCAGAAGACAGAACAGAAGGATCCCCAGCGCTAGCAAAAAGTAGCTAGTGCGATCCCAGGAGACAGAACAGAAGGATCCCCAGCGCTAGCAAAAAGTAGCTAGTGCGATCCCAGGAGACAGAACAGAAGGATCCCCAGCGCTAGCAAAAAGTAGCTAGTGCGATCCCAGGAGACAGAACAGAAGGATCCCCAGCGCTAGCAAAAAGTAGCTAGTGCGATCCCAGGAGACAGAACAGAAGAGATAGCTGGTAGCAACCGCTGCAGCAGCTATACTCCAAGAACAGAGATCAGAACCATTTCCTGTCAACCACCATAGGGACAGGACAATGGCAAACAGGCAAGACAAGACAGAACAGGCAATACAGATAATACAATCCTAACAGCACTAGGGAAATCTGCCTAGCGCAGATTTAGGAATTACTCTAAGCTGATGTTCAAACAGAGAGCAAGGCTGACACCCCACCAGGAGTGTTACATAGGACGAAATCCTTATGAACAGCCAAGCATTGTGGGAAAGACATAGTACTTATAGTACACGCCTCCAATGAATGTGGCCAGGCAATTTGCATGACAACGTATGCAAATTCCTCTGCAAGCACAAGCTGCAAAACTGACAGAAGCTGTTCTTTCCAGAGTCCTGCAGCATGCAAACCTACACAATGGTCAAAAGGCTGGCTGCCTGCACAGGCAGCTGAGCAAATCATCACAGTACCCCCCCCCCCCTCCAGGGTCGAATTCCAGACGACCCTCAAAACTGCTATTAGCAACAGACTCAAACTGAAGACTCATGAAGGTCGGGGCAGCCCGACAAGGTCCAATTCCAGAGTCAGTCCACCCGAAACCGACCTCATCGGAAACAGAAGCCACCGAAACATGCCCATCAGTACTACCAGTCTCAGTATAACACCCATCAGGACTGTGAAAGCCAGAGAAGAAGCCATCGACACCCTCCAGACAATACCCACCACCTTCCAAGGAGCGTCTGAAAATACCAAACCTGCCACAATACCTGTTCGAAGTGTCCCTTACAACACAAAAGCCACCGTTGATCTTATCCAGGGTACCAAGCAAAATTTCTCCCGGAATCTCCCAGAACCTTTTGAAGCTCCACAGAGATCCCAAGAGGGCAGAACAATCACCAGGCTCACATGGAGAATTACCAAGAACCCCCATGGAACCAATGACAATTCCGGATTCAGAATTACGAGGACCCCCATCAAGATCAAGACTTTCAGGGACCACTTCTGGGCATGCAAGCAGGCAGGCCATATCAGAGCATGTCTCCACCGAGGAAGCATCTGAGTACGCTGGTAACCGAGGCACACTTGGGCTTTCTGGGTCACAGAGCACACTGGGGTACACCAGCACAGGAGAAACCTCAGGACATGTCGGGGAACTGCCAACCTCAGAGTCCGACACGAGGAAACCAAAACCAGGACCGGGCAGAGAATCATCACGAGCAATGGTCTCAAGCACTGGACTTTCAAAAGAAGACTCGGACTCAAATTCAGACATTTCTGTGACTGCAATATCATCATTGACTACATATGAGTGAAGCTCCACCAGAGCTGCAAAGGTAGTCAGCACAACAGCAATGCCTACTGAAGTGGGCAACACCTCAGAAGGACTTGGGGGGCAGGAGACATCTCCTACAAGTTCTGCTCCCTTTGGGAGGAACTCGGGGACCTCCAGAACATCAAACAAGACCTCAGGAACATCATTTTTCAAGTTTTCTAGGAAGGATTCTGAACTATCCATGTTACAGGGCAGAACTGGAACTTTATTTTGTGGACAGGGCAGATGTCCCAGGAATGGTTCCACCATAACCTGAAACTGGATCTCATCATCATGAGGGGAATGTACAGGTATATTTACTGGAACACACACTGACTCCCTAACTTCATTCTCACTGTACCCAGAATTCTGTGTGGCAGTCAAACTAGCTTGTAACTCCAAAACTGCAGAAAAACAGGTGAGTATAGCAGCAATACCTAGACGAGCCTCTAGGGGCACTGCAGGAGACATTGTACAAGGCAATATTAACTCATCCAGAGTACAGGGTGCAGAATCAGCATTTTTCTCAAAACAAGAAAGGGACTCACAAATGTCAGTGCAAGTGGAGATCATGTTTTTATTCATGGTACAGGGCAGATTCAGAGAAAGCGTCTCTGAATAAGGCAAAGAGGGTTCAGCATCAGATTCGCAAAACCGAAGCGCTGTCTCACTCTTAGATTCGGCTAACAATGTCGAATCCGAGGAATCAGAACGCAAAACCTGCGAATCAAAATTCACTTTAGGTTGTGAAACTGACGCTTCTATAGCGCAAACCTCCGCGATCTGCAGAGCAGACTGCAAGGCATCTAGGACCGAAACGCTGGAGCAACTGTCCCCAGGCAACGGGCCCTTACAGGTGTGAACAGGGTGAGACAGAGACTCATTTGCAGAAGAAATGGCGACATCAACAGGACAAACTTTATTAGGCATAATAATTTTACTTTTGACGCTGCATAGTCGAGAAATTTTCCCCATAGCAGGGTCACAGACGGAAGATCTCAAAGATCTGTTTCTAAATGACAAAGGATCCCACACATCCTTGAGGAAACCGGCAGACTCATGCCGATCACAATCTGCAGGAACATCCGAGAAACAGGCATCAGATCGCACAGATTCAAACTGCACACTGTCAGGAGCGAATCCTTCAGGATTCACACAGGAATCAACCACAGCGGCACACTCATTCATTTCAGATTGCACAAAGTCAAGACTCTCATGCTTTACCCCAGAAAGGCAGGAACAATCATCCGACAACGATGTCTCTTTATTGGAATCAATTGGTTGGTGTGTGTGCAACTCATCCAAAATCGTTTGCCATACATAGATCACCAGATCCACATCATCCTTGTCACATTCATCGGAATCAATCAGAAGGTACATCGAATCGAGACAAGCATTCAAGACATTTTCGCTTTTTGCGATGTAAAAATCGCAAAAGGCTTTCCAATCAAAATCGAATTCTTCCAGCAAGGCCCCAATATCCCAGGAAGCAAATGGGGGTTCAAACAGGCCAGTATCCAAATAATCTCCATAGGGGTGGAGTTCAGGAACAAGAACAGATTTTTTAACTGCTTTAATGTAGTGTGCGATCCTACCTATAGCAGGATCCACATAAGCTTTGGATTGGGGCAAAAAAGCCGGAGACGGAACAACATCATTACAAACATCAATAGGGGGTGTTTTATTCCGATGCTTGCGTTTTTTAGTTTTTCTCTTTGTCGCCACTTTGCATGTCTGCTGTTTAAAACCTGAAGTGGCAACAGACACATTGAACTGATTGTCATACTGAAAGGTTTTGCATGGAAGGGAAAGATCTGCTGACTTATCAGCAGCTACACACTCAATCAGAGCAGGTGGTAAGCCAGGCAGTTTAAATCAGTGAGAGAATATCTCTGCAAGCAACTGATACAGATTACCATTCCAAGAATTGATTTTTAACAGATTATATGCCCAGGTGAACAAATCGTCTTTTAAGAGCACATAGGCAAACAGAAGAGCCGACGTGGACGGATCAGAAATCTGAAAGGTGGGATTCAGGCAAAACCTCACACATTCAGAAAGAAATTCCGCCTTGGTCTCTGAATTAAACCTTTTAAAGCTCTTAAAGACACAGGACCCAAACTCGACAAAATCGTACAAATCAGAATTTCCGTCTACACTGGGGTTTTGGGTCGGGCTGTTCATACTGTAACGATTGTGGAACTTTCTCCGTGATCAGCGCACAACGCGTGCGCTGACACGGCGGAAATCCTCCACAAGCGTATATTTGCAGGCACCCAGCAAAAGGTGCTACGCACCTGTAGAGGGAAATTCCTGTCGGCAGATGGCGCTGGGGAGTGCAGAGGAACCAATCCTCTGTACCTCCACAAGTGCCAGACAGGAATTGTACGAAGCGCAGAACGCAATCGCAAGAGAGGCGATTGCGAATGAGAATGAGCAAAGGGACAGGTTGTATGTGTGTCTGCCAATCCAGTCGCCACCCCGCAACCGCACACACACAACAGCAGATATGAAATAGGAACGCGATCGCGAGAGGTGCGATCGCCAGACGAGACACAAGGCAGATAAGAACAGAATACGAGGTTAGCAAAGGCACAGCAAATAATACGAGGAGATACGGAAAATAACAAATGCTAGCTAACCGCGAACACCGCACTCATTCGCAACAGTGCACGCGGTTATGCGCGGTCTCCACGTGATAAGCACAATAGAGACAAGCACGCCTAACTAACCACTAACAGACAAACATGAAACAGAGGACGCGAGCGCTTGCTTAACGGTTACCTCACCGAGCCTCCAGCAAGCGTAGCAGACAGACACACGAAAACAGGGACAAGCGAGAGATAGGATCCACAGCACTAGCGAAAAGTGGCTAGCGCGATCCAAGTACAGAGTAGCAGAACAGAAGGATCCCCAGCGCCAGCGAAAAGTGGCCAGCGCGATCCCAGAAGACAGAACAGAAGGATCCCCAGCGCTAGCAAAAAGTAGCTAGTGCGATCCCAGGAGACAGAACAGAAGGATCCCCAGCGCTAGCAAAAAGTAGCTAGTGCGATCCCAGGAGACAGAACAGAAGGATCCCCAGCGCTAGCAAAAAGTAGCTAGTGCGATCCCAGGAGACAGAACAGAAGGATCCCCAGCGCTAGCAAAAAGTAGCTAGTGCGATCCCAGGAGACAGAACAGAAGAGATAGCTGGTAGCAACCGCTGCACCAGCTATACTCCAAGAACAGAGATCAGAACCATTTCCTGTCAACCACCATAGGGACAGGACAATGGCAAACAGGCAAGACAAGACAGAACAGGCAATACAGATAATACAATCCTAACAGCACTAGGGAAATCTGCCTAGCGCAGATTTAGGAATTACTCTAAGCTGATGTTCAAACAGAGAGCAAGGCTGACACCCCACCAGGAGTGTTACATAGGACGAAATCCTTATGAACAGCCAAGCATTGTGGGAAAGACATAGTACTTATAGTACACGCCTCCAATGAATGTGGCCAGGCAATTTGCATGACAACGTATGCAAATTCCTCTGCAAGCACAAGCTGCAAAACTGACAGAAGCTGTTCTTTCCAGAGTCCTGCAGCATGCAAACCTACACAATGGTCAAAAGGCTGGCTGCCTGCACAGGCAGCTGAGCAAATCATCACACATACCCATGCTGGGTGGGAGACATTTCTATGTAAATGGACAATTGTGTGTAAAAAAATCAAACAATTGTCATTTACAGAGATATTTCTCCCACTTAGCATGGGTATGTGTAAAAATACACCCCAAAACGCATTATACTACTTCTCCTGAGTACGGCGGTACCACATGTGTGGCACTTTTTTACACCCTAAGTACGCTAAGGGGCCCAAAGTCCAATGAGTACCTTTAGGATTTCACAGGTCATTTTGCGACATTTGGTTTCAAGACTACTCCTCATGGTTTAGGGCCCCTAAAATGCCAGGGCAGTATAGGAACCCCACAAATGACCCCATTCTAGAAAGAAGACACCCAAAGGTATTCCGTACGGAGTATGGTGAGTTCATAGAAGATTTTATTTTTGTCACAAGTTAGCGGAAAATGACACTTTGTGAAAAAAAACAATTAAAATCAATTTCCGCTAACTTGTGACAAAAAAATAAAAACTTCTATGAACTCACCATACTCCTAACGGAATACCTTTGGGTGTCTTCTTTCTAAAATGGGGTCATTAGTGGGGTTCCTATACTGCCCTGGCATTTTAGGGGCCCTAAACCGTGAGGAGTAGTCTTGAAACAAAAATGACCTGTGAAATCCTAAAGGTACTCATTGGACTTTGGGTCCCTTAGTGCAGTTAGGGTGCAAAAAAGTGCCACACATGTGGTATCGCCGTACTCGGGAGAAGTAGTATAATGTGTTTTGGGGTGTATTTTTACACATACCCATGCTGGGTGGGATAAATACCTCTGTAAATGACAATCTTTTGATTTTTTTACACACAATTGTCCATTTACAGAGGTATTTCTCCCACCCAGCATGGGTATGTGTAAAAATACACCCCAAAACACATTGTACTACTTCTCCCGAGTACGACGATACCACATGTGTGGCACTTTTTTGCACCCTAACTGCGCTAAAGGGTCCAAAGTCCAATGAGTACCTTTAGGATTTCACAGGTCATTTTGAGAAATTTCGTTTCAAGACTACTCCTCACGGTTTAGGGCCCCTAAAATGCCAGGGCAGTATAGGAACCCCACAAATGACCCCATTTTAGAAAGAAGACACCCCAAGGTATTCCGTTAGTAGTATAGCGAGTTCATAGAAGATTTTATTTTTTGTCACAAGTTAGCGGAAATTGATTTTAATTGTGTTTTTTCACAAAGTGTCATTTTCCGCTAACTTGTGACAAAAAATAAAATCTTGTATGAACTCACCATACTCCTAACGGAATACCTTGGGGTGTCTTCTTTCTAAAATGGGGTCATTTGTGGGGTTCCTATACTGCCCTGGCATTTTAGGGTCCCTAAACCGTGAGGAGTAGTCTTGAAACGAAATTTCTCAAAATGACCAGTGAAATCCTAAAGGTACTCATTGGACTTTGGGCCCTTTAGTGCAGTTAGGGTGCAAAAAAGTGCCACACATGTGGTATCGCCGTACTCAGGAGAAGTAGTATAATGTGTTTTGGGGTGTATTTTTACACATACCCATGCTGAGTGGGAGAAAGATCTCTGTAAATGGACAATTGTGTATAAAAAAAATTAAAAAATTGTCATTTACAGAGGTATTTCTCCCACCCAGCATGGGTATGTGTAAAAATACACCCCAAAACACATTATACTACTTCTCCTGAGTATGGCAATACCACATGTGTAGCACTTTTTTGCAGCCTAACTGCGCTAAGGGGTCCAAAGTTCAATGAGCACCTTTAGGCTTTACAGGGGTGCTTACAATTTAGCACCCCCCAAAATGTCAGGACAGTAAACACACCCCACAAATGACCCATTTTGGAAAGTAGACCCTTCAAGGTATTCAGAGAGGGGCATGGTGAGTCCGTGGCAGATTTCATTTTTTTTTGTCGCAGGTTAGAAGAAATGGAAACTTTTTTTTTTTTTTTTTTGGTCACAAAGTGTCATTTTCCGCTTACTTGTGACAAAAAATAATATCTTCTATGAACTCATTATGCCTCTCAGTGAATACTTTGGGATGTCTTCTTTCCAAAATGGGGTCATTTGGGGGGTATTTATACTATCCTGGAATTCTAGCCCCTCATGAAACATGACAGGGGGTCAGAAAAGTCAGAGATGCTTGAAAATGGGAAAATTCACTTTTTGCACCATAGTTTGTAAACGCTATAACTTTTACCCAAACCAATAAATATACACTGAATGGGTTTTTTTTATCCAAAACATGGTTGTCCACATTTTTCGCGCTGCATGTATACAGAAATTTTACTTTATTTGAAAAATGTCAGCACAGAAAGTTAAAAAAATCATTTTTTTTTGCCAAAATTCATGTCTTTTTGATGAATATAATAAAAAGTAAAAATCGCAGGAGCAATCAAATAGCACCAAAAGAAAGCTTTATTAGTGACAAGAAAAGGAGCCAAAATTCATTTAGGTGGTAGGTTGTATGAGCGAGCAATAAACCGTGAAAGCTGCAGTGGTCTGAATGGAAAAAAAGTGGCCAGTCCTTAAGGGGTAGAAAGCCCTAGGTCCTCAAGTGGTTAAAGAATGCATTAAATACAGTGGTCCTTAGTTATCAATGACTGGACTGGGGATTTTTTTGATTTACAGAGGCATCTCTTCTACCTATACAGTGGTTTGCAAAAGTATTCAACCCCCTTGAAGTTTGCCACACTTTGTCAAATTACTGCCAGAAACATGAATCAATTTTATTGGAATTCCACGTGAAAGACCAATACAATGTGGTGTACATGTGAGAAGTGGAATGAAAATCATACGTGATTCCAAACATTTGAAAAAAAAAAAACTGCAAAGTGGGGTGTGCGTAATTATTCAGCCCTCTGAGTCAATACTTTGTAGAACAACCTTTTGCTGCAATTACAGCTACCAGTCTTTTAGCGTATGTCTCTACCAGCTTTGTACATCTAGAGATTGAAATCCTTGCCCATTCTTCTTTGCAAAACAGCTCCAGCTCAGTCAGATTAGATGGACAGCGTTTGTGAACAGCAGTTTCAGATCTTGTCACAGATTCTCGATTGAATTTAGATCTGGACTTTGGGCCATTCTAACACATGGATATGTTTTGTTTTAAACCATTCCATTGTTGCCCTGGCTTTATGTTTAGGGTCATTGTCCTGCTGGAAGGTGAACCTCCGCCCCAGTTTCAAGTCTTTTGCAGTCTCCAAGAGGTTTTCTTCCAAGATTGCCCTGTATTTGGCTCCATACATCTTCCCATCAACTCTGACCAGCTTCCCTGTCCCTGTTGAAGAGAAGCACCCCCAGAGCATGATGCTGCCACCACCACCATATTTGACAGTGGGGATGGTGTGTTCAGAGTGTTGTGCAGTGTTAGTTTTCCGCCACACATAGCGTTTTGCATTTTGGCCAAAAAGTTCTATTTTGGTCTCATCCTACCAGAGCATCTTCTTCCACATGTTTGCTGTGTCCCCCAAATGGCTTGTGGCAAACTGCAAACGGGACTTCTTAAAGGAATACTATCGATGTATGCATTTATTTTTAAATGTGGTATGTTGTAGCACACATTAGGGCAAGTACTAGGAGCAATTTGATTCCTCACACAGCTGTTCCTCTCAGCTGTAAAATCCTCCGTCAGTTTTGGTGTCAGTGTTGGATACAAAAACAAAAGTTTGCTTTCCTAAAACAGAAAGAATTGTTGGATACAAATGTATCTAATACTGACTGCTCCCAGAGGGCTAAACTATATCTCTGCACAGGGGAGTTGCTATCAACTCAGTTTATAGTTTAATTATCACCTTGCTGAAAGAATCTTATTGATATGGTGGTAAGGGGTTAAAGATTCTAGCAATGTGTGTTTATTATCTTTGCTTCTCTTGACTGATAAAGATACTAATAATGCTAATTGTAAACAGTGGTCTGCCCCTCTCAGCAGCTTGTAAAGTGGATGCAGCCTGGAGTGAATCACCTCAGGCAGCCAGTCTGAGTGTAAACACAGACTCCTGGTATAGCTAGTTATATTCCAGCAATATTCCAGCTCATTTAGTTACTTGTTACCACCTCAGATCAGCCTATTTCTCCTCATGTCTGCTGCATGCTGTGAGTGACACAGTGAAATATATTTGTGAGCTGTGTGACAGAGTAACCAAGCAGCTCAGGGTAAGCCAAACTACTATGAGCTGTGTGAGAAATTAATTTTTAAGCAGGGATAGTGAGAGAGAGACCTGGGTGAATAAATAAAGTGCCCCTAGCACTAGTGGTAATGTGTACACTAATATAGAGTATTAAAAAAAAAAGTCATTTCAATCGATAGTACTCCTTTAAGCTTTTCTGTTAACAATAGCTTTCTTCTTGCCACTCTTCCATAAAGGCTAACTTTGTGCAGTGCACGAATAGTTGTCCAGATTCCCCCACCTGAGCTGTAGATCTCTGCAGTTAGTTCAGAGTCACCATGGGCCTCTTGACTGCATTTCTGATCAGCACTCTCCTTGTTGGGCCTGTGAGTTTAGGTGGACGTCCTTGTCTTGGTAGGTTTACAGTTGTGCCATACTCCTTCCATTTCTGAATGATCGCTTGAACAGTGCTCCGTGGGATGTTCAAGGCTTTGGAAATATTTTTGTAGCTTAAGCCTGCTTTAAATTTCTCAATAACTTTATCCCTGACCAGTCTGGTTCTTTAGACTTCAGGGTGTTTTTGCTCCCAATATTCTCTTAGACAACCTTTGAGGCCGTCACAGAGCAGCTGTATTTGTACTGACATTAGATTACATACAGGTGCACTCTATTTAGTCATTAGCACTCATCAGGCAATGTCTATGGGCAACTGACTGCACTCGGACCAAAGGGGGCTGAATAATTACGCACACCCCACTTTGCAGTTATTTATTTGTAAAAAATGTTTGGAATCATGTATGATTTTCGTTGCACTTCTCACGTGTACACCACTTTGTATTGGTCTTTCATGTGGAAGTCCAATAAAATTGATTCATGTTTGTGGCAGTAATAAGACAAAATGTGGAAAACTTCAAGGGGGCCGAACACTTTTGCAAACCACTGTATGCTACTCCTATTCTATCAGTTTGCCATTTATTCTATTGCAAAAACAACTACCATTCTAAATACATGAATTTTGACTGTTACAAGAAACACGTTATGGGATATGTTGTTTGAAATAAGACAAATGAATGTGGACATTGGTAATTTACTCACAGTCTCTAAGGAGTGGCTTGAACTTCAGAACTCTGTGTTATGGGAACAGATATATTAATGATTATTCTATCACTGATCATTTATGACATATAATGTTATAATAACTATATGAATGTCATTGTTACTTATCTTACTTACTTATCTTACTTATTTGTTACTAATCTTTTTTTTTTTTTTTTTAACTTTGTTTTTATTAATTTTTAAACATTAACAGAGACCAGGAACAAAGCAATGTCCAATATGCAATGGTGACAGCATAAGATAACAATTATTACAACTTCTGTGACAATATATCCAGAATACCTGAGGAGACAGCTGCCCCCCATCAAGGGGTATGAGATGTCTCCTGATTTTATTAGGACAATGCAAAGGTCGTGAAACACTAAAGATAAGCAATCAAGAATGAGGAAAAAGAAAAAGAAAAAAAAAAAAAAAAAGAGGTTACTAATCTTATTTATTACTCCTCTTGATGTTTTTTTTTTATGTATTTATTAATTCAGGACCGATGTTCTCCATGATCAGTCCCGGTAACAGCTCAGTCGCGTTCAGTCTGGGTCTTCTGCACATGCGAGGACCTCCCGTGCATGCGCAGAAGACCCAGACTGGACGCGACTGAGCTGCTACCAGGGCTGATTGTGTCTGAACGGCAGACCGCGGGAGGACAGCGTGGGACTCAGACAAGCTTATGGGGCTGGAGGAAGCCCCAAGTAAGTATCAAATGTTTAGAAGTTTTCATCTCTGGGTTACTTTAAGGGTACTGCCTTTGATGTACTGTATGGTTCAAGCCAGTATGTAAAAACATTGAGGAGGGTTTGGGCAAGGCTCCCTAATGATCCTTGTTGCCCATGGAGAGCACCCCAAGGGCCCATTTACACTTAATCCGTTGGTACGCGTTAGTGTTGCGTTAGTACACATTAGTGCGTGTTGGTAAGCGTTTTTTCCATAGCAGTGCATTGTGAAAAAGATTTCAGTTAAAACGTGTGCCATAGAAAAACATGGGCATTAGATTGAAAATCAGTTTTCTTTCAGTTATAACTAAGAGCAACTGATTAAATGTAAAGGGCCCTAACTGGCTGCAAATCTGAAGGGCTTTGAGTCCACCAGGAGAAAAGTGTGAGGTAAATGTTATATGTTTTGTTTTTTTTGTCTATCAAAATACTGCAAAAACATGTAGGCTCATAACGTGTGTGTGGAAGAGGAATGCTACAGGCTATAGATTTTACATTTATTTACAGGGGCAGAAGGTTTGTAAACCTGCAAGAGGTCCACATTAGTTATTAAAAGGTTTGGATTACTTAGAGGCTAGCTAATCCTGTAAACTGCAAGTCTGTAGCTGGATATACAGTAGGCTATGGTATAATGGTGACCTACTCAAGCTCCCACTCATACTTAAAGAGAATCTGTACTCTAATATTCTTAGAATAAAAAGCATACCATTCTATTCATTATTTTCTCCTGTGCCCCTCTGTGCTGTTTCTGCCACTCTCTGCTGCAATCCTGGCTTGTAATTAACAGTTTTAGGCAGTGTTTACAAACAAACTAACCAGCTTCTAATAGGCTCAGCTAAGCATAGTGTGTGAGTCATTCAGAGTATGCAGGGGGCCTGCAGAGGGTGTGTATCGCTTCTACCAATCACAAGCAGCCCTGCACATTCCACACAATCAAGCTTTAGCCCGACAAACAGGACAGAGGAAAGATACATTGATTTATTACAGAAACAGTGCAGTTAGGAAAGACTGCAGTAAGCCAGAGCAGATTAGAACAGGCATAGGAACTTATAGGATAGAAGAACTAAGGCTGAAAAATTTGTTACAGAGTCTCTTTAAGCCTTCAATTGTAAAATGGATGAGGTGAGCAGCCAACAGAGCAGGCAAACAAAGTAATGTGCAGAATGTGTAGAGTAGAGGTTTTGGAGTGCATGGAAATTGCCACTATTCAGTTATGAATCTTTCACACATTTTTCACGCAGCTACTACATTTGTATGAGCTGCCTAACCTGAATTCTGAACAGCAGAGAAACCAGGAGGTGCACATGCAAGCTCTGCTCACTTCTCCAGCAACTCCTAGCTACACATAAGAGGCAGGGAGCAAATGACATGTGCTGGGGATATTTCAATGTTCTACCCTTGTCACTGGTCTCCATTAGTGTTGGGCGAACAGTGTTCGCCACTGTTCGGGTTCTGCAGAACATCACCCTGTTCGGGTGATGTTCGAGTTCGGCCGAACACCTCATGGTGTTCGGCCTTTTAAGTTCGGGTTCGCCCCGAACTTCTGTATGCCCCCGAACAGGGCCGAACAGGGCCCCTGTTCGGGCGAACAGGGCCCTGTTCGGCCGAACAGGCCGCAATACGGCCCCCCTATGGGGTCGCAGGCATAAGGGGGGAGCATGCCCCGATCGCGGGGGGGGTCGGAAATTCCCCCCACCCCCTCCGCTAGCGCTCCCCCCTCTGCCCGCTTCCCCATTCAAAAGTTTCAAGAAGTACCTGTATAGCGGATGGCCTGGCAGTGGGCGGCACTGTGGAGTGAGGAGGAGGAGGAGTCCGGAGAGTGACGAGTTGAGGGAGGCCGGGCAGCGGGCGTGAGGTCAGAGAAAGGGCGGAAGTTCCGCCCTTTCGCTGACCTCACGCCCGCTGCCCGGCCTCCCTCAACTCGTCACTCTCCGGACTCCTCCTCCTCCTCACTCCACAGTGCCGCCCACTGCCAGGCCATCCGCTATACAGGTACTTCTTGAAACTTTTGAATGGGGAAGCGGGCAGAGGGGGGAGCGCTAGCGGAGGGGGTGGGGGGAATTTCCGACCCCCCCCGCGATCGGGGCATGCTCCCCCCTTATGCCTGCGACCCCATAGGGCCCCCAAAATAGGGATGTTCGGGAAGTTCGGGGTTCGGCCCGAACATGCCGAACATCTCGGCCATGTTCGGCGAACTTTCCCGAACCCGAACATCCAGGTGTTCGCCCATCACTAGTCTCCATTACCACCCTGGAATGCTGGGAAATGTAGTCTGGCGTGTATTCTATCTACTTTGAATGCCACACGGTCACTTCTTATTGACCCACCCAGCATCTGAATTACAGAGAAGACTATGGGCTTGATTCACAAAATGGTGCTAACTGTTAGCACGCTGTGAAAGGAGCTTTGCGTGATAACGGTTATCGCACACAAACATTTTCGTTAACACGCAAACGTTTTTGCGCGAGATAACCGGTTTTCGTGCAAAACCTGTTTTCATGCAAAAACGCATGAAAAGCCATGCTAACAGCCATGCTAACGGTTAGCACCGTTTTGTGAATCAAGCCCTATATTCAACATATTCTATATGCTATTTATATTCAACTATTGCTATTGGAATTTGGAAGCTGTCAGTCAGAACATACAGTTGTGTTGCGTTGAGATCCTTCCTGCTGCCACTGTAGTTCTTGCTGGGTGCACCACTTCCTGCTTTTGCGCATTGTGTGCATACCCAGTCATACCCACTTTGTGACACTTGGTGCCAGTGCATAAAGTGCAACTTGTTATCAATTCTTTTTTGTTTATGCTCAATGAATACTGGTGATGATCAGAGCTGATGTGCAGAGAGCAGACTGCAAGTATTCAAGTAGTCCTGATAGACATTGCATAGGCAGAAATGGGAATGTGATGGGTAGTAGAATCAGGCAGAACAAACTGTCAGATTTGCGAACAGGCCCATTAAAGGTGGCCATACACTGGTCGATTTGCCATCAGATCGACCAACAGATAGATCCCTCTCTGATCGAATCTGATCAGAGAGGGATCGTATAGCTGCCTTTACTGCAAACAGATTGTGAATTGATATCAGCATGAAACCGATCAAAGTCTGTGAAGCTGTCGCTGCCGCCGCCGCCGCCCCCCCCTGCTTACATTACCTGATCCAGCTGGTGCGAGTCCCCGCTCTCCTCTTCTCCGCGCTTGCCTCCAGGGCTCCAGCTTCACTGAACTTCCTGTCCGGGGGAAGTTTAAACAGAGGAGAGAGCGGGGACTCGCGCCGGCCGGATCAGGTAATGTATTGCCACTGTATTGCGTCGGTCGTCGGGCATTCGAACGCCGCTATCGACGCACTCCCAACCCGCTGCCGATCTAGCATAATCTTCCGCATGGACGGAACAACGGGAATCGACGGGAACGATTGATTTTGGACGGAAATCGATCGTTCTGTCAGCATTTGCGCAACAATTTCACAGCAGATTCGATCACAGTGATCGAATCTGCTGTACATCGGCGGGAAAATCGTTAGGTGTATGGGCCCCTTAAGAAACCCTATGAGAAATGAGGAGGACCCTGAAACATGTAGGGGCAACAACATAGGAGTAGAGCCATCAGCTGAGGGACTGGATACACCATAACAACACACCAACTGCTGGTCACAGAGGTTGCATTTGCGTATCCATTGCCTGATATGTGGGGGGTTTTTTGAGATTACTATTTAGAGAAATACACAAGATTTGGTTTACGTTTCTTTGCTTTGTGTTTCTAAGCAGATGCCAATCAGTTTTGTTGTGTTTTGTACTTAGGAAATGCAAGTATGGAACAATGTTTAAATAGAAAGAATTGTGCAAAAAGCAGAATTATGCAGGCAGTCAATAGCAAAGCAAGTAATGATGAACAACTACACAAGGGCTCAGAGAGGTTCTGATACAGTGTATACATAGGCTGGAGGCAATGACACCACACTTCCCCTGGTACAAAAAGAATTGTATTTTTATGTTCTGGAAAATGAAGACACACTATAACAAGTAGCAACAATCTATAGGGTGATGAAACAAAAAATAGGACTATGCATTAGCCCTAAATCCACAGGTGTCGAACTCAAGGCCCGCAGTCAAATTTGTCTCCCCTCTCCATTTAATGTGTCCCCTGAGAGTGTCAAATGTGCATGATTGTCTCAAATAAGGTTCATGCTAATTTAAAAGGCACATTGCCCATTAACTACGTCTCCCAAAATGCACTTCAATTACATGACCACAAAGTCATGTCCTGCCACTGGAGTGCAGTGTTTCTACTTCAGCATTTCACAGCTGGTTTTTCAACTTGCCGAGATTAGAATTACCAACAATCCCAAAATGTCCAAGAACAGGAAAGTTGAACAGTTGAAGAATATTTAAATGATCACTATCGTGACAAAATGTAGAATTTATAATTCATAAGAATAAAATCTACATTTCATCCAGGATAACAGGGAGCGTGCATTTCTTTTTCCTATGTCACTTACAGTAAGTGTTTAAAATCTGTCAGGATTTGGACTAGTCCATCTCTTCATAGGAATTTTCAGTTTTTTTTATTTTTAAAAGCACTGAATGACAGTTGCAAATGAGTAGTGAGACTAGCTTCTATCTTTCTATAGATCATTTAAATGCTGAGAAAACTCATAATGAGATGGCCTAATCCAAAGCCTGGCAGATCTGTCATATTTTTATTGCTTTACTGCTTTCTGTAAGTGACAGCAACATAGGAAAAAAGTAATTTACTGTACATTTTACTCTGAGAGAAATGTACATCTTATAGTATGGGCCTGATTCACAAAGCGGTGCAAACTTTTTTGCGGACTTTTGCGTGCGCAAAGTGCCGCGTTTTGCGCGATCGCGGACTTTTGCGTGCGCAATTTGCCGCGCAAAAGTCCGCGAAAAAGTTTGCACCGCTTTGTGAATCAGGCCCAATGTGTTTACATGTGCTTTAAATCTTACAAATAATCATGATAGTGGTCCTCTTGCAGACCTTGCTGATTGAAATCTGCACCCTGTTTATGTCCTGTTATTCCTGCCAGGGCATAGATTTCAATCATCCCCGCCATGCACCCTCTTCGCTCTCGCAGTTCCCACTGCTTTCTGCGTTGCTGTACCCATTCGCTCTGCTGTCACGCTGACGGCAGAGCTTTTGTATATTGGTCAGCCCCGTGATCGCTGTGAGCCAATAACAGCAATCACTGCTCTTAAAGGGGCACTGACAGCTCTAGTCTTAGGCCGGATCCACACTATAAGGGCTAGCTCACACTCGGCGCTTTGGTAGCGTTTTGCTGATCGCCAGTGATCAGCAAAAAGCTGTTTTTTCACTTTACAGGAAAGCAATTCAGGAGTGATTGCGTTTTGTGGTTCTATAACCTTGAAATGCAATCGCTCCAAAATCGCTGCATGCACCATCAGCATATCACTAATCACTGGTGATAGTTACAGTGTGAACACTACTATTGACTTGCATTAGCAGCAGCATTTTAAATAATATATATTATCAATTGCGCTCCCCTTATATACCCCTCCCCCTCACAATTGGGCCTGCTGCAACCCTTTTATAATGCTACATGTACGTCCCAAAAGAGTGAACGCTTTTTCAGAGTGCGCTACCCATATAGTTCTCATACAAATCCTGAGAGTCTCTATAGTTACTACTTTCTTGATTCTCAGTCACATCAGGTAAGTGCCAATCAACCTCGATTTCATCCACCACTCCAGGTCACTGATTATTCAGGTACTCAGGAAGAAACGGTTGAAGAAAACCAGAAATATCATAGTGCAGTTTGCTGTATTCCTTTTCCTGGGGGGACCACCACCCTATCGGGGCCCAGTGAAGTTTAGCACCACTACAGGATCACCAATATCACCTTATGCAGTGACCAACAAGTGGCACGCTCACCCTGCTGCAAGGCTGCCCCGCCTCACAGACAGCAACCACGCTTATGGAATAGGGACTGGACTCTCCTCCAATTCTCTTCATATATTCGCATCTCAAACAAAAGGAATCAAGATATCATAGTGCAGTTAATTCTAACAAGACTGAGTTGTAACAGTGATACATACACATTAACTCCTGCTCACCCTTTACAGCCGTTGCCCACACTCACAGACAGCTGTCCTGGCTTAAGTGTATCAGGAGATGGTCGGCGTCCTGCACATGCGTGGTTCTCTAAACACTAAACCGCGCATGCACAGGACGCTTACGGTGACCGGTGTGCTGACTCGCTGGGTGCGTGCACATGGGACTTCAGTAGATTACCGGAGCAGCCAGGAGCCAAGAGGATGCCGGGGGACCTTGTGGGGTACATGGGGCTGGAGGAAGCCTCAGGTAAGTCCAGATTTCGAATTTATGCCTCTGCTCAGTGTCCCTTTATGAGATGGTGTGATGAGTGGCTTATTTACGTTAGATTATGTTAGATTTTCAGTGGTACAAAGCCCACACTGTGTCAAGCATTGGTGTAATAAAGTTGGCCTTGTCAGCAGAAGTACCTATACTTATTGTCACGATTTCGCGAACGCTATAGCGGCAAGCGCATGTAAATGAGCCCAAACTATGATCTGGAGAGCCCCTTTAATTCATATGCCTGGCTTTTAGAAACTCAGTGCTCTTCCATCTCACCACCCCTGCCCTGGGGGATGTGAGGGAGTGTTTGTTTGTGTTGTACTTACTGAGAGAAGCCATTCACCCTAAAATCAGACCATCCACCCAGGAAAAAGGTTATCTATAAGGGGGGCAATAAGGATTCTCCAGGAAATTTCTTCCATCCTAGTTTTAAAGATAAGGAGAGGAACAGATCCCCTCATAAACTCATTAGGACCCATTCACATTCCTGCCTGTCCTGAGAATACCCAGAGACATGTCCCTGGCTTAATGAGCTTTTGATATCTCACTCCATAGTAGTCCATAATTCGATGGATATGGTGGAACTGTTTGGGCCCAGCGGTCCACAACTCACAGTGCGCCATGCGACCAGCGCAGCACACCTTCTGAGACGTTAATTGATCTCCTAGTCATCTCACAGCCTGAGGTATTGATTACATAGGCAGGGAAGGTGGCACTCCAAGCGAGTTTGATATCGATTGGTTCAGCGCATGATGATGGAATGTAAAATGTTGGGTTTTATATGATGTGTCAGATATCCGCCAAGTTATGGCATACTTGGAGAAACTGCCAATTCTGTCCCTCAGACAATAGGGGCGGACTTCAGCAGCCTGAGGTCAGATTGTTAAGGGTGGAGCAACCTCTCTTGTTACCATCCACACCCTCTGGCAGAGAAAGGGTTAAAACCGACTGACACTCAGCCTGGAGAGAGAGACCCCAGCCATCCTGTACCATGACGGATTTGGGCTGGATGATAAAAGGATTAATGCCTATTCCACAGAATTTTCCAGAATTAGACTACATATCTCTGTGGGACTTATCGCAAAGGACACGGCAACTTGACAAACTGCTCAGACTGTAATCAGCTATTATTTTCATATTGAACCCTTATTATTTCTGTATCCATTTGTTTCTATTGCTATATTTTGTTCTGCATTATTTCTTTAAATAAACGATTTAAAAATCATTTGTCTAAGTGCTGTTCTGAAACAAATCTCTGCGAAAAGAATTCACATCTTCCGTTCTGACTGTCGTCAGAATTCCCTCAGGGTCTGAGGCTTTATGGTTAACTGCAGCAAAGGGAACAGGAATTGGTGGGTGACTGCGCCATGGGAGTACTGGCCAGGGGGGGAAGGGGGAGATTTCCCCCCAGGCTGCCTCTCATTTAATGATTTAGGGCTGGTACAGTGCCTGGTGCTTTCATGTTTTTGTATAAGGCAATGTGAACCACTAGGCTGGCTGAGAGAAACAAACGCCCAATTTCAGAGCAATTAGAGGTCAGGCAAGCTGGTAAATATACACAGCATGATGCAGAGCAGAAGCTTGCCTGCAGGGTCCATGGGAAAAAAAATCTGTCTAGTCTCTCATCATTGTTAAAATGACTGCATGTGCAAAGCTACATAAGGTATTGTCTAGGTTGAAAAGTTTTTGACAGTCATTAGACTCCAGAAGTGCTGCTCGCAGACAGTCCTTAGACTCCAAAAGGGCTGCTTGCAGACAATCCTTAGACTCCATAAAGGCTGCGTGCAGGTGAATTCTGATGATAAATTCTGAATGCGACGGAAACCCCAGCCGTTGTCCCTCAAGTGTTTTTACTGTATTTCCCATGTGACTACTGGCGTATAGCACGTGGGGCACGTGTGTGTTGTCATTTGGGCTTGGGCTGCGGTGAAACCGGGTATTGTGTTTTTCCTCCAGGCCAAAAGTTCCAAGTCCTCCCCTGTACTGCGCATACGTCACACTTATAACAGTCACATCTATGCCTGTAACTTCATGGACATCACAAGCAGCAGAACCATGACAGGTTTTAGCAAAATGCCATATTGTCCTGCGGTTATGGCACTGTCTTTCTTTCCAGGACATTCTGCATACGTGGTAATGTGTTGTGTTGAGCCAACTAGATGCATAATTTGTTCAGTAAATATGCAGCTTTATATTGCAATGTAGCTCATTCCTTTTTTTTTAACTTTGAATTTATCCCAAGTGTGCTGTATTTTAGGCAGATGCTGAATCTACAGTCTGTATGTTGCCAATAGTCCCCTGGCTGTGTGGTTTTGCTTTTGGCACAAAAGATGTACTTTCTCTTGTGATTGTCATAGCCTTTGCCAGAGTTAACCCATGTTATACAAGCAATCTTTCTCTAATACAAGGCAAGTTTGTTTCTTCTCTTCTGCTAGTCAATTTCTCAACATTTCATTGGTTAAATCAGTAAACTGTGAGGAAATCACTAGCTTTCTTAAAAAGGCTATAAATTATTCTGGGGATTAGCCATCGTGTTGTCCATATTGAAATAATTCTGCCACCAAATTTACTTTTGGCGCTGAGAAAGTTTTTTAACTGCTCAACGTCAGCTCCATGCCAATTGGCGTGAGCGGAGCGGCAGCCTCAGGACCACTCCACGTCAATTGGAGTGAAGTCCTAGGGGCGGAGATTGCAGGGGCACGCATCCCCGATTGAATGACGGAGCTCTGCTCCCTCATCGGCCTCCCAGCGGCGATCGCCGCTAGAAGACTGTTAGACGGTGAAACCGCCGTCTAATCACACTGTAAAGTGCTGCGATCTAAAGCAGCGCTGTACTGGGGACAGCTGTGTGACACCGCGGCTGTCCCCCTCAGAGACACTAAAGTGATCCGCTGTGATAGGTTGAAGCCTATCACAGACAATCTCTGTAACGGGCTGGTGGGGGGAGGGAGGGATAATAAAATAATATTAAAAAAAATTAAATTTATTTTCATAAATAAATATTTATCAAAAAACAAACAAACATCTGGGGAGCCATCAGACCCCACTAACAGAAATCTATGTTGGTGGGCAGAAAAGGGGGGGGATCACTTGTGTTCTGAGTTGTATGGCCCTGCAGCGAGGCCTAAAAGCTGCAGTGGCCTATTTTGTAAAAAATGGCCTGGTCACTAGGGGGGTTAAAGGCCGCGGTCCTCAAGTGGTTAATGCAGTAAGAGCTGTGTCATAAGTATCATATACTATTGACATTGTACAGAAAATACACCAGCCTTCTGCTTCCAGACAGTAAAACAATGTTTCTAGCAGTAGGTAATGTCTCCTGACTAACAGCAAGTAGGTAATTCTAAAATATATGAATTAAAGCACTAAAATGCATTATATGGTCTTCAGGATGTAACAAGGATTTTTATATCTTTTTTCCAAGATAAAAGAAAGACTTGAACAGAACACAAAAGAGGGGGGGGGGGGGAACCCGATAGCCAAATATCGTGTAGTATGTAAACATATGGAGGTGATTTCAATTGCATAAGATGAAGTTATACTCACAACAACTGTAAGAGCTGGAAGGGGGGGGGGGGGGCAAACCATTTGGGTTAAAAGCTACTCCTTCTAGTAGCTAGAAAAACACTCCTCCACCGAGGGTGGACAATGAGCAATGACACAATTGGTAGAATAGAGGCACCAACAAGAAACAAATGCACTAAAATCAATTTAAAAAGGAAGCAACAGTGGGGTTACCTCTGAATTAAAGGCACTAATTATCTGTTTTAGAAAAATTCTACTTGCAACGTGTTTCGCAGGATACCCCTGCTTCTTCAAGCAAAATTAGGGAGTACTGCAATAAGGTCTCAGTGTGCTATGTTTAAATCAGAGGTAGCTGGGTGGGCATGTAATGATATTTTGGCTACATCAGTAGGTAAATAGTCATAAAATATTTTTTGTCATGGTGCAGACAGGGACCCAACAGTAGCTTAAAACCAGACTGCCTGAATATATAGAAAGGAAAATGCAATGTTAAAGACCACATTATGTGATGACTGACATCACTTGATGTGCAGCAGCATGGTCCCTTGTCACGCTGTCATGTTTAATACTGCTCTTAGTTTGTATGAAACACAACGCTATATGTGCACAGCACTAGGTCGTTTACATTCCTTTGAGTGGTTGCCTGGTCCCAGGTTGAATCTTGCTGCCTTCCTGCCCGGTTACAAGCTGCACTTACCACACTGCTTCTGCTCCCTCTACCACTATCTCATATCAGCATAAGCCTACAATGGCTATTTCCATCCAATCTTTTGTTCGCAGTAAGGCTCCTGTCCCCTGTCCCTGGTACATACTGTAGTGTAATCATTTGCATGCTCACAGAGCAACATGCGTATGACAAATAGGTATTTACCAGCATATCTGATTACTAAACAACCGATCAGACCAGAAGTGTATCCAAACTTTTTAGGCCAAGAGTGCTAGGGGGCCAAACCAGCGACAACACATTTTTGGTTGATTGACTTTAATGTCTGTGAAATTTTCATTTCCACATAAAACAACCCATATACCATGTGCAGTTAGCACAGTGGCAGTTGCAAATCAATGGCTGTTATTGCTGTTGGCACAGTGGTGGCTGTTAATCAGTGTCCGTTACTACAGTAGCAGCGAATAACCTACAGGTGAGCAAAAGGGAGGCAGAGCGACAACACAAGGTGGCCCCTGCATGGGGCACTGCAGCTGCAGCCTGTGGGCTGCTTGGAATAAACAAATGTAGAGAGTTGTGGGGGCTGCATTAGGTCCATGACTTTGGACATGCCTGCTATAGACAATACAATCCTTTGATAAGATCACTGATTGAACCACTGAGGGAAAACTGTTCCATGTGTGCTAGGCCTGCAGATTTCGCAAAGGACTAAGCAGCAGTGTGTGTGTATGTGTGTGTGTGTGGGGGGGGGGGGGGCACAGTTTTTAGTTAGCAGGCAGGAGAGGCAGGAGAAGCTGTCAGAGCAGCAAAGTGCAGAGACATGAACTGTAGCAGCAGTTGTGTGCTGACAATAGTGTTGGGCGAACACCTGGATGTTCGGGTTCGCGAACGTTTGCCGAACATGGCCGCGATGTTCAGGTGTTCGCGCCGAACTCCGAACATAATGGAAGTCAATGGGGACCCGAACTTTCGTGCTTTGTAAAGCTTCCTTACATGCTACATACCCCAAATTTGCAGGGTATGTGCACCTTGGGAGTGGGTACAAGAGGAAAAAAAATATTTGAAAAAGAGCTTATAGTTTTTGAGAAAATTGATTGTAAAGTTTCAAAGGAAAAAATGTCTTTTAAATGCGGAAAATGTCATTTTTCTTTGCACAGGTAACATGCTTTTTGTCGCCATGCAGTCATAAATGTAATACAGATAAGAGGTTCCAGGAAAAGGGACCGGTAACGCTAACCCAGCAGCAGCACACGTGATGGAACAGGAGGAGGGCGGCGCAGGAGGAGAAGGCCACGCTTTGAGACACAACAACCCAGGCCTTGCATGAGGACAAGAAGCGTGCGGATAGCAATGCATTTTGTCGCCATGCAGTCATAAATGTAATACAGATGAGAGGTTCCGTAAAAAGGGACCGGCAACGCTAACCCAGCTTCTTCATTTCACTTATCCTTAAAGTACACGCTGACTGGCAGCAGTACAGTGGCAGTACAGAAATGCTATAGTGGTGGGTGAGCGGTGTACTACTATTCCCAGCAGCGACACAGAGCACAATGCTATACAGTGGTGGGTGAGCGGTGTACTACTGTTCCCAGCAGCGACACAGAGCACAATGCTATACAGTGGTGGGTGAGCGGTGTACTACTATTCCCAGCAGCGACACAGAGCACAATGCTATACAGTGGTGGGTGAGCTGTGTACTACTATTCCCAGCAGCGACACAGAGCACAATGCTATACAGTGGCGGGTGAGCGGTGTACTACTGTTCCCAGCAGAGACACAGAGTGGCAGTAAACACAATGCTATACAGTGGTGGGTGAGCGGTGTACACAGAGTGGCAGTAAACACAATGCTATATAGTGTGGGTGAGCGGTGTACTACTGTTCCCAGCAGTGACACAATGACTGGGGGGACCCTGGCTAGCCTGGCTGGAGAGAGAACTACCCTGCCTGCCTACCCAAAGCTAAACCCACAGACAAATGGCGGAGAAATGACGTGGATCGGGTATTTATTTACCCGAACCACGTGACCCGTTCGGCCAATCAGAGCGTGTTCGGGTCCGAACCACGTGACCCGTTCGGCCAATCACAGCGCTAGCCGAACGTTCGGGGAACGTTCGGCCATGCGCTCTTAGTTCGGCCATATGGCCGAACGGTTTGGCCGAACACCATCAGGTGTTCGGCGAACTCGAACATCACCCGAACAGGGTGATGTTCTGCAGAACCCGAACAGTGGCGAACACTGTACGCCCAACACTAGCTGACGATAAAGTGTTGAGGGGATCAAAATCAGTCATGCATAACATTTGCGTTTATTGATTAGGAGGCAATTTGGGAAGGGTTTTACATATTCATGACATAAGGATAAAGGATATTCAGAGTCTTTAAATGACATGTATTGTAAATTAGATCATGAGACATAACTAATCTAAATATTCAGATAATCAGCAAATAGACTATAAAGAAAAAAAGAAATGCAAGTGCTCCGGTAACACAAAGCATGAGTTAATACACGAGGCTGGGACATTGTCAAAACTACAGAAAAAATAATGTCATTTCCTGTTTACAGCCACATCTGGGCTCTGATGGTATCTGTCCTTTATCCATGATCCCATGCATGGCCTATGTGCTTTTATATAGAGGGAGACGAAACAGCTGTGTGATGTTACTACGGCAGAGACATTCCACAGCATCCCTCATTATTATACACAGCTTGTGCAGCCAAGTCAGCAATGGTCCAAAGTGCAATTCTTTGCATTCTGCTGCCATCTACTGCTCAATGACATAAATGCAAATCTAAAGTTCTAATATTCTTTGAACCTGAAAGTCCACTATTATTAAGAAACAAACAATTCATTAAAGTACTCCTGAATCAGGGGAAACATTGAATCAAGTCCATGAAAGGCTAAGGCACCTTATACTGAGAAGCTTTATAGTGCTCATTGTCTTGGGGTCCCTTCTGTTCCCTGGTCCTCCCCTCTTTGGACTGGCTCCATCAGTTGAAGAGCTTCTTGGTGAAGAGAGGTTCAGAACTGCACATGTGCAATTTCCAAACTGCTGAAATGCAACAAAAATAACTGCTTGTCCACAACTGTTTTCTTTCACTGCGCATACGTGGTTAAAAAGAACCTGAACTGAAAATAAAAAGTCAAAATAACTGTCACGGAACAGCTGTGAGAAACGCGGCCGAATTGGAAGGATCCGCACAGTCCAATTTCTGATCGCTTTCTGGCTAAATTTGTGCAGCCATTACAGGAATCAGAACTGCCATTCCTGGGTTTTTTTTTCTTTCCCTCCTTCCACCAAACGGCAAGAGCCTGCTGCAGAGTGTCCCTGGCTTCAAGCTGTGCTGATGGCCCATCCATCAGATATAGTTGATAAGCAGGATGGCAGAATCAATTTAGTTGAGAAGAAGTCAGACATTCTGGCTCCCCTCCCAGCAGGGGAGCTGACACGTAGCTTGCTGCCACAAGCTTGAAAATAACAGTCACCTAGGAATGACCTGCTGTAAATTCCAGATGTATATCATATTCCATAAACTGCTATATGTGTCATATTTTCTGTATTGCCAGGCTGGCAGGCCCTCCAAACTAACAAAGCATGTAGGGCCCTGTCTGGAGCTGGTTCTGAGAACGTTTCAGAACATTCTGAGGTAAAGACTTCCAGTTAGGCAGTTCAAAAGTGCCCTGATGATACCACAGGGGTCCCACCCCTCATGTTTGGTATCAGACTGCTGGGTAAATCGAGACAGACCTGAAAATGTTAATACATCTGCCCTGACCTGTACGGTTCTGTGAGATAGAGCCCATATATGGTTAGATATGATTTCTGGTCCCCAGGACAAGGGGAGGACTCATCTCATCTTCTAAGGGGGTGTGTGGCTCCCGCCCTCACTCCCTCCTACTGGATCAGGGGCATAAGAATGGCAGAGGAGCCAAACTCAGTGTCCTCCACCTGAAACTCCATCTTGATCACATCTGTGCCAGCTTGAGGATATGCTGGCATCCACCTGGTCTGAACTCTGAACTTTGAACTGAAACAAAATGAACTCTACAAGTTTTTCCCAGAACAGACATATTTCCACAAACCCTAAGCATTTCCTCCATTTTTATTTCATACTCGCTATTAATGTCTCATTAATTGTTGATTTTAATGATTGTCTGTATATATTAATTATTTATCTTGCATTAATAAACGACGTTCAAATGTCCTTTGTTTATTCAGCTACCCTGCTGTTTAGCCATACACAGAAACTGATCCCAGGTCTCTGAAGAGACGCTACTATTGTATTGTTGATATCTAGACAGAATACAGCGTGTTTTAACCGTTTTATTTGCAGGATCTGTCGGCAGAGTCCACTGGCCCATACCAGTGGTGGTGGCAGATATACCCTGAAATAGTGTGTAGGTTGTAATTACCGTACCTCACAGGCTCCCTTCTGGTCAGGCTGCTGCCCAAATTTCTGTCGGTTTCTGCGCAAAGATCGCGACCATAGCTTGCATGGTCTGTGTGCTGAAACCGATTGGAAGGCAATTTGCGGTCTGACCACTAGGGCTCCTGTGACAATAACCATACACGGGTCATACTAACCTCCCATGTAGTCTACTCCTCAATCTCTTTCTCCTCTCCTGCATACCCATTTGTCTACTATGATCAATGGAATTCTCCATCATCCATTTTAAAAATGGCCATTACCCCATAACAGCTTCCTGGTCAGCACACTGTTAAACTGTAATATCACTCACTTGAGCCATAGGGAAACATGGACATTACCTTGCACATTCAGTTGTAACTGACCACTGTTGATTATTAACTGACAGCAACTGGTATATTTCAGTTCTAACAAAAGATTTTGTCAGAACTGGAAGGGATCCCTGTAAGGCTCTATTCACACCTGCATTTTTAAAACGCCGTAAATTTTTGCCGGCGTTTTGCAGGAGTGATTTTTCCACGATTTCACGCGGAAAAATCATTGAACAGTGCAGTGATTTTGTCGCAATCACGTTTAGCGCTTCTATAGCACTGAAACGCGATCGCTGGGAAATCGCCTGAAAATGGTGCAGGTGACGTGTTTGCGTTTGGCGTTTTTGCCCGTTTTTGTGCAATTTGCGGCGATTCGCGCAAATCGCCCAAGTAAGAACGGGCCCATAGGGTTTCATTACTCTAGCGCTTTTAAAAAGCGCTGGTGTTTGAGTGTTTTGCCGTGATTTCTCTAATGTGAATAGGGCCTAAAAAGAAAATGGTGAGCTTCTGAGGAGAACTGACAGTGAGTACTGAGAGGGAACCTGAAGCGAGTAAAATTATTTAAAATAAACACATGACATAGCTGCAAATGAATATTACATACTAACCTCACTAACACACTGCACAGTTCAAAATCGCTTGTCGCCGCTGCCACTTAACACGAAGCAGAATAGGAGCAGGAGTGATGCATATGTTCCTGACCAGCAAGATTTTAACAGACACAGAAGATGCTATGGATGCCCACAGAATTGATGCAAACCTATGGGAATGGTCAGTGTCCATTCTCACAAAGCTGTTTTGCCCATCCGTTCCTACTCTACTTACCTTTCTTCTGTGTCTTGGGTCATCTACAGTCCTCTACCACTCCTGGCACCATCACCATTGTGCTTGGGGGACAAGCACCAGGATATATAGCCCCACGGAAGACGCTGGCGCTATATAAATCAATAATAATAATATCTATTGGAGTCCTGGCAAAAGGATTGCAAAAAAAACCCAAATGAATCCTCCCTATCATCAGGGAAGATTTTAATTTGTTCCCTGAGAGGTGGACAAAAGAGAACCCTTCCAGGGAGGATTTTCATTGGTCTTGTGCAATCCAATGGTAGCCTGATGCTTCTGCTGGGGCTCTGCTCTATATAATGATGCTCATCCCACGAGCCGGGCAGCGGTGCCAGCAGTGGAGGACCCAAATAGCGGCGATGGAAAGAGTCAGCAGTGGACCAGATGTAGTGTTGAGCAGTGTGAATATGTCGACGCACACTGTGATGGGGCACAGTGTATCTGCTCAGGATACTCTGTCAATACACCTTTATGCATTCGTCGTACTCTGAACTTTTTCACCAACTGAGATGCAGTAGACTGTTTATTTACCTAATATTTTTTCATTATATAAACTAGCTCTGCATGGGCCATAAGGTCGATCGGATTGGGGACCCTTAATGGTGCAGATCGACAAGGAACAATCATTCTATCGATCTTTCTGTCAATCCACACGGGCTCCACATTCTGGCTATACCAGCATGCATGGGGTTAATAAGGCTTGGGAGGGGGGACCCTATGCAGTCTGTTTTTTTTTTTTTTAAAGTATCAAATATGTATACAGAGCTTTGAAAAAGTATACATTAAAGTGTACTGCAGAAAAATATATTTTTCCTTTTTTTCTGTGAATTTTTAAAATCGATTTTCTCAAAAGCTGCAAGGTCTTTTTGAATAACTCCTTAACATACACTGCAAATTTAGAGATTCTAGCATGTATGGGGGCTTAATTATTAAGCCCAAATGACAGTGTCTTTACGTTCAATACAATTTCGAATTTGGTAATTAGATTGACCCAAAAATCTTGGCCTTTTTGATGGAATGTCCTTTGAATCGAACAATGAGCTATTCGACCAACACTACTCATCAGTAGTGTTGGGCGAACAGTGTTCGCCACTGTTCGGGTTCTGCAGAACATCACCCTGTTCGGGTGATGTTCGAGTTCGGCCGAACATCTGATGGTGTGCGGCCAAACTGTTCGGCCATATGGCCGAACTAAGAGCGCATAGCCGAACGTTCCCCGAACGTTTGGCTAGCGCTGTGATTGGCCGAACAGGTCACGTGTAGTGTTGGGCGAACATCTAGATGTTCGGGTTCGGGCCGAACATGGTTGCGATGTTCGGGTGTTCGAGACGAACTCCGAACATAATGGAAGTCAATGGGGACCCGAACTTTCATGCTTTGTAAAACCTCCTTACATGCTACATACCCCAAATTTACAGGGTATGTGCACCTTGGGAGTGGGTACAAGAGGAAAAAGTTTTTTAGCAAAAAGAGCTTATAGTTTTTGAGAAAATCGATTTTAAAGTTTCAAAGGGAAAACTGTCTTTTAAATGCGGGAAATGTCTGTTTTCTTTGCACAGGTAACATGCTTTTTGTCGGCATGCAGTCATAAATGTAATACAGATAAGAGGTTCCAGGAAAAGGGACCGGTAACGCTAACCCAGCAGCAGCACACGTGATGGAACAGGAGGAGGGCGGCGCAGGAGGAGAAGGCCACGCTTTGAGACACAACAACCCAGGCCTTGCATGAGGACAAGAAGCGTGCGGATAGCAATTTGCATTTTGTCGCCATGCAGTCATAAATGTAATACAGCAGTAGGAGAACAGAGGCGCCAGCAGGATAAAAGTGGATAAAAACTTTAAAATTTGCTGGGAGGAAGTGGTGGACTTACCTCCCAAAGCAGACACGAAAGACTGTCTGAATAGTAGTCACATTTATTAATTAGTACCCCAAAACAGTGCAACGCGTTTCGCAGGCCCAGCCGCTTCATCAGGCAATAAAAATGGGGACAAGACAGAATTTCAGCAATAGCAGGTGTAGCGCCTGTCGTGAAATTCAGACGTTGCTAACGGACATGGCTGAGATGTATGTACGTCAGCATCACTACCATTGAAATAGCCCAAATAAACAGGTTTTTGTGACCCTAGGCTATGACCTCTTTGGCCTAGGGGCCCGAAACTCACCAGTCATGTTCCCCCTAAGGGTCCCTACAATGCTAGAAAATTTGTCACTGCTGAGCAATTGCCCTTTGAAAAGATGTGAGATTTTGGAAAGTGAAATAGGGAGGCAATGAAAGCCTATGGGGGATTTTACCAATTTTGGACACCTGTAACTCTGGTTTGCAGAGATGTAGGGACCCCATCTTTGGAATCCAAGTCTAACAATATGTCTTCTACCTGCATGAGACATTTCGTGAAATTCAGACGTTGCTAACGGCCATGGCTGAGATTTATGTACGTCAGCATAACTACCATTGAAATTGCCCAAATAAACAGGTTTTTGTGACCCTAGGCTATGACCTCTTTGGCCTAGGGGCCCGAAACTCACCAGTCATGTTCCCCCTAAGGGTCCCTACAATGCTAGAAAATTTGTCACTGCTGAGCAATTGCCCTTTGAAAAGATGTGAGATTTTGGAACTGTAAATAGGAGGCCCAATGAAAGCCTATGGGGGATTTTACCAAATTTGGAGCCCTGTAACTCTGGTTTGCAGAGATGTAGGGAACCCATCTTTGGAGTCCAAGTCTAACAATATGTCTTCTACCTGCATGAGACATTTCGTGAGATTCAGACGTTGCTAACGGCCATTGCTGCGATTTATGTACGTCAGACTCGCCACCATTGAAATTGCCCAAATAAACAGGTTTTTGTGACCCTAGGCTATGACCTCTTCGGCCTAGGACTGCATTGAACGCGACCCACGCATTGTGCGCATTCTGGACAACACCAATTACTGTTTATTGTTTATTGAACCTCTCATCTGTATTACATTTATGACTGCATGGCGACAAAATGCAAATTGCTATCCGCACGCTTCTTGTCCTCATGCAAGGCCTGGGTTGTTGTGTCTCAAAGCGTGGCCTTCTCCTCCTGCGCCGCCCTCCTCCTGTTCCATCACGTGTGCTGCTGCTGGGTTAGCGTTACCGGTCCCTTTTCCTGGAACCTCTTATCTGTATTACATTTATGACTGCATGCCGACAAAAAGCATGTTACCTGTGCAAAGAAAACAGACATTTCCCGCATTTAAAAGACAGTTTTCCCTTTGAAACTTTAAAATCGATTTTCTCAAAAACTATAAGCTCTTTTTGCTAAAAAAAAATTTTCCTCTTGTACCCACTCCCAAGGTGCACATACCCTGTAAATTTGGGGTATGTAGCATGTAAGGAGGCTTTACAAAGCACGAAAGTTCGGGTCCCCATTGACTTCCATTATGTTCGGAGTTCGGCTCGAACACCCGAACATCGCGGCCATGTTCGGCCTGTTCGGCCCGAACCCGAACATCTAGATGTTCGCCCAACACTACTCATCAGTAAAACATTTCATTTTATAGATGCAATATTATCACAATTAATTACCTCAAAAACTTTATTTTACTCTTTCCATTGAGAATAATAGGAGTTTGAGCCTAATTCCATGGTAGTACATGTGCATCATCAGCAGAGATGGTGATTGAGAGGCAAATAATTCTGACTTGTATGTAAATTGAAATGGGCCAATCAAATGCACTTCCTGTCAATTTGACTGGTCCTGTTCCAAGCTGCATATAATTTGCATTACATTTGCATCTCATTGACCATCATAAAGGAAGCAGGCCCCATGTGAGTGGGTGTGGTCATAACAGATCATGGTTGGATACAAATAATGCTGATAAGATAAAAGTACATAAACCTAGGTCACATTCTGAAGACACTGTATTAATTTAGTTCACATTTTAAACTTGTATATGACTGGGGTATATGTTATTATCACTGTTTCTCTTGAGTTTCTGAGATAAATACATGGAGAAAAGCCTAGAGTATAACCAGGCCCTAACTGGTGCAGTTGCACTGTACGGCTGCACGGCCTGCACGGATCTATGTCCGCCTCTGTCTCCTATACATGACTATAACTATCTGTGTTAAGCTGTACTTGCCAATTCTTTATGATGAGCTTGCAAGATGCATGGGGAACAGATTTTGCATATATAGCATGCACTTGCTTATGCATATGCCCAGTAGCCCAGCAATGGGACTTTAAAATCTCATGATATTCTCATGAATATACGTTATATGAGCTTTATGACAGCATAATTGTAGTGTACAAATTTGATTTTTAAACCTGTAAGGGGCTGCAGTGGTATAAAAAAATAAACAAAAAACAAAAACAGAAAACAAAACTTTTTGTAAAAAAGTAAATTCACAAATTCTGTTACTGCATAGAAATCTAAAATTACTGACTGGTGAGGAAAATTACCAAACTTGTTAGGTAAATTACAGACTTGTTTTGTAAATACACGTGTAGAGGAACCCACGGGTCTCAGATGCGTGAACTTTTTGGGGTAATCACAGACAGTGGCATAGAGGTATGTCAATCCTCTACAGTACTTCAACTGCAAATACACGATTCCAGTCCGGACTCGACCATTAGCAGTTATTTTGTAAATACCTCATAAATGTCAACTCACAAAAGGATAACATGTGTAAAAATAATTAAGATGTTCTGAGGGCCCTTTCACACCAGAGGGCTTTTTCGGCGTTTTAACGCCACGGCCAAAGTTGGCGTTTTCCTAGGTAAAATGAAAGTCCATAGACTTTCATTTTACCTTTCACATCTAACGCTGCGTTTTGGAGCGTTGCGTTTCAACGCGCCCAGGAGCTTTTTTAGGGCTGACCGCGGCGTTTCTCATTACAATTGATACTAATGTATTGGCGTTAAACGCCTTAAAAACGCCTTAAAAACGCCAGCAGCCAAAACGCAGCGTTTTAGCCTTTTAACTGCTGCCTGTAGTGTGAAAGAGCCCTGAATGTTATCTCCAGCCTGGGGCAAGAGGTGAGATAGCAATTAGGTGAGATTACAGAAGGGTATTAAGATGGAGAGAGAAGGGGAAACAGAGAGTAGAGAAGAGAGGAAAATGAATAAAACTATTCAGAAAAGTAAGAAAGTTAATAAAAACATTTTTTTCCTATTTGTTGTACAACACAAATCAACAATATTATTGTGTAGTAATTAATTATGTGTAAATAAGATGCTACTGGTTTTTAGTTAATAAAAATTTTATATTAATTTTATGCAACTTGGACTTGCTTTTTACTTTTCCCTTTTACTATTTCCCATGTACTGCAATCATTCATCAAATACAACATGAACTGAATTAAATTCCAAATCAGGTAAAAATATCTATATCTATAATAGAGTAAGTGCCTCAACCTTCAAGCAAGAAGAAGAAGTAGCACCCTGTCCCCAGGGCCGGTCCAAGCAAGAAGAAGGGGCTAGTCCAAGCAAGAAGAAAAAGTAGTGCCCTGTCCCCAGGGGCGGTCCTACACTTGCCGCCGAGCTGGAGGAGGTAGCGGGCAGGAAGGGGGTATTGGGCACAGCGGCGGGGAAGGGGGTTCGGACTCCCCCCCTCCCTCACCTGGGTCCCCCATCTGCGCTCCCCTTTAGATTAAGTTTAGCAGCAGCCGCCGCTATTAGTAAGAGGCAGTGGGCGGGGATGACTCACATCTTCCGTGTTCCAGCGTGCGTTCCACTGTCGTCACTTCCTGCAATGCCGTCCACTTACAATACAGTGGGCAGCATGCCGTCCACTTACAATACAGTGGGCAGCATTGCAGGAAGTGACAACAGTGGAATGCACGCTGGAACTCGGAAGAGGTGAGTCATCCCCGCTCACTGCCTCTTACTAATAGCGGTGGCTGCTGCTGAACTTAAGCTAGAGGGGGAGCGCAGATGGGGGACCCAGGTGAGAGAGGCAGGGTCCAACCCCCCTCCCCGCCGCTGTGCCCAATACACCCTTCATGCCCGCTACCCCCTCCAGCTCGGCGTATGCTACGCCGCGGGTCAGCTAGTTTGTAATATTGTCATAAAGTTGTATGAAAATTTACCAAACTATTACGGTGTGTAAAAAATCTTAGCGGATACTCAAAAATATGCTCTAGGCTCTACTACAACTCATTGGAGATTTTACTCTTTTTATATACCTGAAGAAGCAGGTATAAAGATAAAGATGCAATCTATGAGCGTTTTGTTTATTTGAATCAATAAAATTACAGTTCTTAATCTCACCATTGAGGTTTTTTTTTATAGAGGATGGGAGTTTACCTTTACCTTCTCTATTTTTAACTGTTTTAAATTATTTTATTTTACGTTGGTACCTCTAAAGTAAACCATGTACATAATCATACAACCTCATGTTAGGGCAGCACGGTGGCGTAGTGGTTAGCTCTCTCGCCTTGCAGCGCTGGGTCCCTGGTTTGAATCCCAGCCAGGGCACTATCTGCAAAGAGTTTGTATGTTCTCTCCGTGTCTGCGTGGGTTTCCTCCGGGCACTCTGGTTTACTCCCACATTCCAAAATCATACGGATAAGTTAATTGGCTCCCCTAAAAAATTGGCCCTAGACTGCAGTACTTACACTACATAATATAGACATATGGCAATGGTAGGGATTAGATTGTGAGCTCCTTTGAGGGACAGTTAGTGACTATATATATATATATATATATATACATTGTACAGCGCTGTGTAATATGTTGGCGCTATATAAATACTAAATAATAATAATGTTAAAGGTATTTCCCTCTGTTGTTTTGTCCATAATTGCAGAGAACAAACTTTTTAACCCGAGTGAGGATGGGTTTGTTCTCCCCACCAGCCTACTGCTGTGCCACTGCTTTGGCACGCTAATGTTAGGAACCTAACTGCATGGTGTGACATTAACAACCGGTTATTAAATACGAAAAAGACCTAAGAAGTTAATCTTGACTTTTACGACCACCAAAACGACCAATATATATACTGATAATGATCAGAGGCTGTGGAGAGTTTTCAGCTTTAAGTTTTTAGGAGTCACTATAGCAGAAAACCAGTCCTGTGCTGACAACACTTTAGCTGTATTTGGCAAACCACAACAACACCTCTACTTTTTAAAAAAACGGAGGAGTGCAAACCTTCCTCAGAAGCTGCAGGTTAATTTCTACAGATGCACTACAGAAAGTGTCTTGACCAGTTGAATTACACAGGGATGGTCGTAGTCAACCAACTTCGCTACGCTGGAACTACGCATAGTTTTACGCAATTACGCTTCGCCAAACTACGGCTTTGAAATCAAATATTCGCTTTGTATGCATTTTGTAGACTACCCGTTAAAATACGCAATTATGCATAGTGTGAAGCGTACTGTATGCGGATGCTTATGCCCGTATGCAGAAAATTTTACTCATTAATTCCTTTTTCAATGTTTATACCGGGAACTCTTCTATGCGTACACACCCCTCTCCAATGCGTAAATTTGTAAGCAAACAATCGCACGTGGAAAATTAGACGCGAGTAACGCATTTGTAGTTCACTACGCAATACACATGTTACTACGCATAGTGGGCGTAAATTAATAAGCGTAGTTTTGAAACTTAACCTACGAACTACGATACGTAGATGTGTAGTTTCTGCTCATCCCTGGCATTACAGCCTGGTGCATAAACTGCACCAAGGCTGGTAGAGAAGCCCTGCAGCCAGTTGTAAAAATAGCAGAGGTCATTATCGGCACCGAAACATCATCACTTTAACTCTTATATAAGACTTGTATAAGCGAGGCCAAAAACTTTATTAAGGATAACACTCAACCTGTAAATGCCTTGTTTGAGCTTCTACCATCAGGTATATGTCTTAGATTAATCCGCATACACACAAACAGACTGAGAACCAGCTTTTTCCCATCTGCCATAAACTTGTTAGACTGTGAATCTTCTCTAAATCATTAACACAGTGTACAACTTTTTTAAAATATTTGAAATATTTGTCACACTTGTATAATTTCTCTATTTCTACCTTTTTTACCATCATTATGTTCCTTATATGCACCATGGGGTTGTCATGAAAAGCAATTTCATTGTGTTACACAATGACAATAAAGTGCTTGAATCTTGAATGTGAGTATAATCATTTGTATTGCCTTAAACTGTTGTGAGAGGTATATGGAAGCTGCCATATTTATTTCCTTTTAAACAACATCAGTTGCCTGCCAGCCTTCCTGGTCTATTTGGCTGCAGTAGTGTCTGAATAACACCAGAAACAAGCATGCAGCTAATCTTGTTAGATCTGACAATCATGTCAGAAACACCTGATCTGCTGCATGCTTGTTCAGGGTATATGGCTGAAAGTATTACAGGTAGAGGAGGATCAGCAGGACAACCATGTTTTCTTCTGTGTACTCGTATGGTGCAAATGCAAACCTTTTGCCATATGTCAGATCGCACTGTTCATAATGGCTTTAGTGAGATAAAGAGGAACTGTAGTGAAAATAACTTAATGGAAAAAAGAATGTTTATTTTTTACAATATTCATTTATAAATTATTTAGTCCGTTTTTTGTCCATTGTGAAACCTTTCCTCACCCCAATTTACATTCTGAAATGTATCAAAGCTGACAACATCTCTAGTCCTAAATGATAAAAAATCGTAACACGTGCTAAAGATTACCATCAATTTATACACTTAACGACCGCCTAACGCCGATAGGCGTCGGCGGGTCGTTAGTGGTATAGCATGTTCGAGCGGCCTTTCCATGCCAGTTCACGGAGGGTGTTCACCTCTGTGGATTTCTGCAAAACATGCACTGTTGGTGGGCCTTGAGGACAGGGTTGGGGAACACTGCCTTAAAGAGAATCTGTATTGTTAAAATCGCACAAAAGTAAACATACCAGTGCGTTAGGGGACATCTCCTATTACCCTCTGTCACAATTTCGCCGCTCCTCGCCGCATTAAAAGTGGTTAAAAACTGTTTTAAAAAGTTTGTTTATAAACAAACAAAATGGCCACCAAAACAGGAAGTAGGTTGATGTACAGTATGTCCACACATAGAAAATACATTCATACACAAGCAGGCTGTATACACCCTTCCTTTTGAATCTCAAGAGATCATTTGTGTGTTTCTTTCCCCCTGCAGCTATCTTCCACTGAAGTGTCAGGCTGTTTCTTCCTGCAGAGTGCAGACAGCTCTGCCTGTATGTGATTCCTCAGTATGTGAAAGCCCAGCCAGCTCAGAGGAGGATTTATCCAGCTTGTAAAAGATAAGAGAGAAGAGAGAAGCTGCCCTAATCTAAATAACACACAGGCAGTGTGCAGAGAGGGGCCTGGAGGGAGGAGATGCATCACAGAACCACAACACTGAAGAACTTGGCAGCCTTCCAGTAGTGTTGGGCGAACACCTGGATGTTCGGGTTCGGGAACGTTCGCCGAACATGGCCGCGATGTTCGGCATGTTCGGGCCGAACCCCGAACTCCCCGAACATCCCGCTTTTGGGGGCACTATGGGGTCGCAGGCATAAGGGGGGAGCATGCCCCGATCGTGGGGGGGGGTCGGAAATTCCCCCCACCCCCTCCGCTAGCGCTCCCCCCTCTGCCCGCTTCCCCATACAAAAGTTTGACGAAAGTAAAATAGTACCGGTGGTGGTGGCTGGCTGCTGCAGTGGCTGGCTGGCACTATGAAGTGACTGAGGAGGAGGAGTCGGAGTAGGACGTGTTGAGGGAGGCCGGGCAGCGGGCGGTTCAGCGGTAGTACCCTTGTGGTACTTCCGCCCTTTCTCTGACCTCACGTCCTCTGCATACGAGGGTACGCGTCACGCGTACCCTCGTATGCGTCATCACGCAGAGGACGTGAGGTCAGAGAAAGGGCGGAAGTACCACAAGGGTACTACCGTTGAACCGCCCGCTGCCCGGCCTCCCTCAGCGGGTCCTACTCCGACTCCTCCTCCTCAGTCACTTCATAGTGCCAGCCAGCCACTGCAGCAGCCAGCCACCACCACCGGTACTATTTTACTTTCGTCAAACTTTTGTATGGGGAAGCGGGCAGAGGGGGGAGCGCTAGCGGAGGGGGTGGGGGGAATTTTCGCCCCCCTTCCCCCCCGCGACCGGGGCATGCTCCCCCCTTATGCCTGCGACCCCATAGGGGGGCCATATTCGGCCGAACAGGGGCCCTGTTCGGCCGGGCATTCAGCAGTCCGGGCGAACCCGAACAGTTTGGCCGAACACCACCAGGTGTTCGGCCGAACTCGAACATCACCCGAACAGGGTGATGTTCTGCAGAACCCGAACAGTGGCGAACACTGTTCGCCCAACACTACCTTCCAGACACAGGCTGACAAGTCTGACAGGAGAGAGATAAGTTGATTTATTACAGAGATGGTGATAGTAGAACGTGCTGCAGTAAGCCAGAACACATTAGAATAGCTTTTGGAACTTGTAGGATGATAAAAAACAGGATGCAATTTTTGTTACGGAGTCTCTTCAAGGCATGGACTAATAGAATTAGATTATTCACATGAGATTAGGTTATAGAAAGTCAACTTAATCTAACCCTTAAAACCAAAATAAGATGATGGAATTCCAGGAAAGTTCTATTAGGATTAGTTATGAAGTGTTATCAATTTATTTTCACTTCAGGTTCACTTTTTTAAGAGATCTCCATCTGTGCTCTCCCTTATAGTCTGAAAGCTAGTGTTGGGCGAACAGTGTTCGCCACTGTTCGGGTTCTGCAGAACATCACCCTGTTCGGGTGATGTTCGAGTTCGGCCGAACACCTGATGGTTCTCGGCCAAACCGTTCGGCCGCATGGCCGAACTAAGAGCGCATGGCCGAACGTTCCCCGAACGTTCGGCTAGCGCTGTGATTGGCTGAACGGGTCACGTGGTTCGGACCCGAACGCGCTCTGATTGGCCGAACGGTCACGTGGTTCGGGTAAATAAATACCCGAACCACGTCATATCTCCGCCATTTCTCTGTGGGTTTAGCTTTGGGTAGGCAGGCAGGGTAGTTCGCTCTCCAGCCACGCTAGCCAGGGTCCCCCCCAGTCATTGTGTGTCGCTGCTGGGAACAGTAGTACACCGCTCGCTCAGCCACACTATATATAGCATTGTTTACTGCCACTGTGTACCTCGCTCAGCCACACTATATATAGCATTGTGTTTACTGCCACTCTGTGTACACGGCTCAGCCAGACTATATAGCATTGTGTGTACTGCCACTGTGTACCTCGCTCAGCCACGCTATATATAGCATTGTGTTTACTGCCACTCTGTGTACACGGCTCAGCCAGACTATATAGCATTGTGTGTACTGCCACTGTGTACCTCGCTCAGCCACGCTATATATAGCATTGTGTTTACTGCCACTCTGTGTACACCGCTCAGCCAGACTATATAGCATTGTGTGTACTGCCACTCTGTGTACACGGCTCAGCCAGACTATATAGCATTGTGTGTACTGCCACTCTGTGTACACCGCTCAGCCAGACTATATAGCATTGTGTGTACTGCCACTCTGTGTACACGGCTCAGCCAGACTATATAGCATTGTGTGTACTGCCACTCTGTGTACACCGCTTAGCCAGACTATATAGCATTGTTTACTGCCACTCTGTGTACACGGCTCAGCCAGACTATATAGCATTGTTTACTGCCACTCTGTGTACACCGCTCAGCCAGACTATATAGCATTGTGTGTACTGCCACTCTGTGTACACCGCTCAGCCAGACTATATAGCATTGCGTACTCTGCCAGTCAGTGTGTATATTGCTGGGATCAGTAATACTCCACTCACCGCCAACCACTATATGAGCTCACCATGAGTTCCTCAGAGACCTCCGCTGTGAGCAGCACTCCCAACAACAGCAACAGCCAACGCCCCACGCAAGCTATAACATCCACCCCAGCAGCCAGTGGTCAGCAGCAGCCCTCCCCGGAGGAGAACGTTGTGTCCATCGGTCCGTCGCCAGAGCGATTAATGAGGGCTGCCATTGAGGAGATGATGGGGCCTGATGTGGAGGAGGAGGTCTGGCTCAGGCCAGCATCCCAAGTTAATGTTGAGGACGATGAGGGGTCTGTGTCTGGGGATGTTGGGGTGGCAGAGGTGGTGGGTGGGTCAGACTCAGGAGAAGAGTTGTATGATGAGGATGATGATCGGGACCATCTGTATGTGCCTCAGAGTCCGACCCCGGAAAACATGTTGTATCGTGTGTTTAGGTACTAAAATCTGCGTTCCCACTTCCCAGTACTGCCCGCAGTGCCCGGGTCCACGGATCCATATAATTTTTTGGGCAGCACTATCAAACTGTGGTACTATGAGTGAGTTGCCATGGTCCTTCTGTGCTGCCTGTCACACTCACCGTCTGTCTGCAGATGGATTGTTCAACACAGCTACGCCATCTGACATGTAGTCCTGGACCTTGACCATCTTCTCCAGGCGATTGGTGTTGGAGGACGTGGAACTGCCCGATTGCTGTTCTGTGGGCTGCTGCATGGGTGTCAGAAAATGTTCCCACTCCAAGGACACTGCCAATACCATTCCCTTTTCGGCACTAGCAGCAGCTTGTGTTCTTTGCTGCCCTCCTGGTCCTCCTGGGTTTGCTGAAGTCAGTCTGTCGGCGTACAACTGGCTAGAGAAGGAGGAGGATGTCAATCTCCTCTCTAAAGTCTCCATCCTCAAGGGCCTGCTGGAATTGTTCCATTTTTGACCTGTCTGACACTTTCTTCAATCAGTTTTTTAACATTGTGTTTGTATAAACTGGGTATAAACCCAGTAATTGGTGTTGTCCAGATTCCAGAATAATGAATAATAATGAATAGTGAATAATGCGCGGGCTGCGTTCAATGCAGTCTAGCATGAATTGAGCCATGTGTGCCATAGAGTCCTGCCAGACTCCTCTGTCTTCATGTTCTTGTGAGCGTTGTGATTGTTGTGATGCACCATATTCGTCACCAGCATCACTTTCTTCCTCTTCTGCTGTCCATTCCCGCTAAATTGTGGAAGTCCAACGTGCACCGCTCTGTCCCTCGGCAGTGGGGGCATCCAATTCCTGCTCCCACTCCAGCTGTTCCTCGTCCTGTTCTTTGTCATAGCTGGGACCAGCGTTTCCTGAGGCAGGTTGCCTGATGTTGGTATCATCACGCTGATCATTTTCATCTTCAGAATCCCCCACTTGCATCATGCCAGCGGTTTCCATCTTCAACATTGATTTCTTCAGTAAACACAGCAGTGGTATTGTAATGCTGACTGTAGAGTTGTCACTGCTCAGTCACGCAACGTGGATTGCTCAAAATTTTGGAGGACTTGGCAGAGATCCAACATGGTGGCCCAATCAGATCCACAGAAGCTTGGTAGCTAGCTGCTGGAATGCGCCTCGGCACTGCGCAAAAGCGTGCTAGCATGTGCAGCGTAGAATTCCAGCGCGTAGGGAGGGACATCACCCAGCGAGCGATGGTGCGCTAGATTAAAGCGCTCCTGCATCTCTTGGTGAGTTCTTCAGAAGCGGTACTGGACTTTTAACAATTTTTTTTTTTTTTTTTTCCTTCAACAGAAGATCTGCCACGTTGGAGTGAGGAGGACGCCGCCGACCCCGACACCAAGCTGAACCCCGGCGAACTCCAAGCAGAGGATCTTCAGGAACCCTCAAGGCTTTGAGCAAGCTGAGGAGGATCAGCAGTCCTGACAAGACCTCTCCTCATATGCGACTGAGTGCAGTGGAGCTCCCCAGAACAACCTCTCAGTTGTCACTTTGTCACTGGTCACTTTGTCACTTTGTCATTTTGTCACTTGTCACTTGTCACTTTGTCATTTTGTCACTTTGTCACTTGTCACTTTGTCACTTGTCACTTTGTCACTTGTCACTTTGCCATTTTGTCACTTTGTCATTTTGTCACTTTGTCACTGGTCACTTTGTCACTTTTCACTTGGTCACTTGTCACTTGGTCACTTGGTCACTTGTCCAGATGATCTCGGTACACCTCCTGCGATTCAAATTCCTGCACACATTGCTCTGGGATTTGGGTGTGATGAATGATGCATCTAACTGGCCACCGGAGGCAATTAAGGCCTTCAAAACATTGAAAGCAGCTTTCTGTTCCGCCCCCATTTTGCGTCATGTTGAGTTGTTGACGTCATGTTCATCCTCGGCCTCGCCTTGCATTTCAGTGCGAGGTGCATTTTCCACAGAAAAAGGTTGTGAATCCGGGCACAACATTTGTGGCTGTTCCATTGACCTTTCACAGGTAGAAGATTGTGGGGGTGGGAATAGCTCCTCCGAATAGCCCATTGTGTCCTGAAAACTACTCATTGCATTGCTTTGCGCACACATTTTTTTGTCCTCATGCAAGGCCTGAGTTGCACCTGAAAGCGTGGCCTTCTCCTCCTGCGCCTCCTCCTGTTCCATCACGTCTGCTGCTGCTGGGTTAGCGTTGACGCCCGGTCCCTGTTTATTGAACCTCTTATCTTTATTACATTTATGACTGCATGGTGGTAAAAAGCATGCTATCCGCACGCTTCTTGTCCTCATGCAAGGCCTGGGTTGTTGTGTCTCAAAAAGCATGGCCTTCTCCTCCTGCGCCTGCTCCTGTTCCATCACGTGTGCTGCTGCTGGTGCTGGGTTAGCATTACCGGTCCCTTTTCCTGGAACCTCTTCTCTGTATTACATTTATGACTGCATGGCGACAAAAAGCATGTTACCTGTGCAAAGAAACATGACATTTTCCACATTTAAAAGACAGTTTTTCCTTTGAAACTTTACAATAAATTTTCTCAAAAACTATAAGCTCTTTTTCAAATATTTTTTTTTCCTCTTGTACCCACTCCCAAGGTGCACATACCCTGCTAATTTGGGGTATGTAGCATGTAAGGAAGCTTTACAAAGCACGAAAGTTCGGGTCCCCATTGACTTCCATTATGTTCGGAGTTCGGCGCGAACACCCGAACATCGCGGCGATGTTCGGCGAACGTTCGCGAACCCGAACATCTAGGTGTTCGCCCAACACTACTGAAAGCATGATAAAACCAACCCACATCAGCCCCATCCAAAGAGCCTGCAATAAATGCCTTGGTTGCTTCTGATAAAAAATTAGAAAATACATACATACCCACCCCAATTGTTTCTTCCTGGTGCACCTCCATAGCAACATGCATAAGTTGACTCCACCTCCTCCCCAGCCTTATTAAATATTTTAATTTATAAAAATAAAAGTTTTAGCCATCCTAATATTCTCTTAACTAGCATTCTCATGCAGTGGCTGTAAAGTGTACTGGTTAAGAGCTCTGCATCTAACACAGGAGATGTGGGATCAAATCTTGTCTCTTCCTGTTCAGTAAGCTAGCACCTATTCAATTGGAGACCTTGGGCAAGACTCCCTAACACTGCTACAGCCTATAGAGCACGTCCTAGTGGCTGCAGCTCTGGCGCTTTCAGACTGCCAGGAGAAAATGATGACATATATTTATAAATGTTATTTGTCTTTGTCTTGTCACTGACAAACGGGGTCTATGTTGTACAGCACTGCATAATATGTTGGCACTTTATAAATATAATAAATAAATGAGTGGGTAGTGAGCTATGGATATGAACCAGGAAAGGAGAATTGCAGTATTGCAGTACTCATTATCCTGATGCATTTGTGCATACACTGGGGATTACCGGTAATTGGCCAAAGAGACAAAAAGAGTGGGTGGGAGTGCTTAACTTTTTATTTTCACAAGACTATCTACCAAACTGTACAGAGGGTAAGGCTGCTGGATCTACTCTGTAATGGTCAGTAAATGTATGCTCTGAAGACCAACAGATTAGCAAATGGTAAAGGTAGATATTCTGCTGAAGGCCAATACAAGGAAGAGATAGTTCTTTATGAACACTTCAAAATCTGAGTAAGTAGATGATGTCTGTTAGACGTGTTTCTAAGTTTTCAAAAGGGAAGCAGATAAAAATGGAGCACGACGAGAGTCGATATAAATGACACCGCTAAGGTTAGGCAGCGGGGGTGGAGTTGTTAAGGGTTAGGCACTACGTGGGGTCTTAGGGCTAGGTATAGGTAGAGGGAGGGTTCAGTGTGAGAGTAGACAGGGGCTTTATTATACATACCGGTTCTGGATTGCAGATTGTTATGGGTGCAAGGCACTGGATGCCTGACGGACATTTTGCTCGGTCTGCTCCGTAGTGGCGCCAACCGCATGAAGTCAGGCTTCCAGTGCCCCGCAACCACTGCTCCACAATCCGCTCACCAGAACCAGTGTGTGCACCATTTTATGCCACATTGCATCTACACAACTTATGGTTTATTTTGTATGCGGCACTAATTGAATTAAAGCAATCAACAGCAGTGCCAACCCCCATTTCTGTATTTTACTACATTGTAGATTCTGCATGGTCAAAGCATGCTGAAGCTTTATGGATACCACATTCTGGTGATTGCATGCACCACTGCTTGAACCTCCAACTCCCATTAGGTGCTGCAGGGCAAATGCTTTTTTTCTATTGCTATATGCTTTATTATACATTACCTGCCCCCCGCAACCGCATTTCTTCCACATCCTGGTTAGTTTGCAAGTGTCCTGCAGCCAGCCAGTCACCATGCAATTTCAGTCACCGCATGGTGATTGGCTGGCTGCAGGACACATGCAAAATAACCAGGAAGGTAAAGATCACTCACATCCATTCGAAAAAGGAGAAAATATTTTTGGGTAAGTAGTGCAGAACTGGTCTTAGTTACTGTATTTTAGAAGGTGGTTAGATATAGTACTTTGCATCCAAAAGGAATCATTTAGTTAGCTGTCCTAGGTAAAGTGATGGCCACCAGAAAGACCAATGTATAGGTGAGGTCATGCAGTACTCCTCAGCGCACAATGCCGGCTGCGTAGCGCCTGAGTTTAGCTCAGCTATAGAAGCAATGCTATAGTCTGCGGCCTGCGCTTAAGTAATTTGTGGCTCCGGCAATTGCTGGACCATAAATAACTTCTCCCTCTGTGCAGCTACGAGGGGGAATAGTAATTAACTTCCTTAGCGGTAACCCCGTGCTGGACATGGGGTAAGCCGCCGGAGGGTGCCGCTCAGGCCCTGCTGGGCCGATTTACATAATTTTTTTTTCAAACACGCAGCTAGCACTTTGCTAGCTGCGTGTTTGGTCTGATCGCCGCCGCCCACCGCCGATTCGCCGCTATCCGCCGCGCCGCGTCGCCCCCCCCCCCAGACCCCTTGCGCTGCCTGGCCAATCAGTGCCAGGCAGCGCTGAGGGGTGGATCGGAGCACCCGCCGACGTCACGACGTCGATGACGTCGGTGACGTCATCGCGATCGTCGCCATGGCGACGGGGAAGCCCATACAGGGAATCCCGTTCAGAACGGGATTCCCTGCAGGGCAAAAGCGCCGGTGGCGATCGGAGGGGTGGGAGGGATAGCGAAGGGAGGGGGGAAGCATGTAGCTAGCGCTAGGCTAGCTACATGCTTTTAAAAAAATAAATTAAAAAAAAAAAAATTTTGTACCGCCAGGGAGGTTAACCATGCTGGAAATTTCAGCGGCAGCAGGATGAGCCGTCATTCGGCTCACGCTGTGCCAAGCTGACCAGCGCCAAAATTAAAAAGACGCAAGATCATGCACCGAACTCTCATTTAGAGGCAGAAAAAAAGGAGGATCACTAAGAAACTCCATGACCAAATGGAGATCCCACTTGGGGAAAAAAAACATATGCAAAGCAGACACATATTTAAAGTAGCTCTGAAAAAAATAAAAGGTTTTGATGCCCAATTAGCGTAAGAAAAACAGTAAATAGCTGTCACTTATAATTTCAGAGAGCTGAGTACAGAACCAAGACATGTAGTAACCCCACCATCTATTTTTTCCACTATATTCAATATACAGAGACAACTTGCTGTTTTAGTCTAAACTAAGCAAAATGAAAAGCTGACAAAGCAACACAAAGGCTGATTTCTCAAGTGTTGCAGCACTTAGTGATATTGGTCTCCAGACACTCTTCTATTAATAAGGGCTGGCTTTTACATAGCCTGTGCTTTACAACCAAAACATTGATTTCACCACTATTTCCCTAATTACTTGTCACCTTCAATCAAGTCTAAATAGGATGCTTCCCAAACTTTATATCCCATTCCATCATTCCTAAGCAGACATAATACATATGTTTCAACCTCAGCTATGAATACTGTGATTTTCTGTCAAGCCATGTTGTAGAAATAGTTAATTCTGTGTTAATAGATTTCCCCAAAAGAACCTGTCAAAAGTTTTACACTACCTGAGCATATATAGAATATAATTGTTTGTTTTGTTCTTCTCTTGCCTATGTATAACACCCCCTGAACTTGTACAAAAAGTAGCTGTAAGATATTTGTATGGAATACTGCAGCTAATCAGGTTGTTACATTTCTGTTCAACACTATGTTAAAAAAACCCTGCAGGAATGTAAACAAATTCTGTAGGCATCATGGCAACATGTATTTTAGATATGCATAATTTATGATGTCCTCTTCTCTGAATGTTATTTTAGACCTAGCGCCAAAATCAGTTACCTGGGATCGCAAATCATAAGGTATTCTGTACATACGGCATGGATTTCTTTTACATCACTTGCTGCAGGGTGTAAGGGCCACAATCACCAGGTTCATATAAGAAATTGGCCCTAATTTTATTGGAATCCCCCCTCCCCCCTTCCTTCTGTCTTTTGAGCACACTATTCCTATGAATGGCTGTGTATTCATATACTACCCATTTATCATACTATGATTTTTTTACTAATAAAAAGTGATGTCGCGAACATAGAATTTTCCATTCGCTAACACCGAATCTGTTCGCGAATGTTCGCAAACAGGCGAATCTGGCGAACCGCCATAGACTTCAATGGGCAGGCGAATGTTAAAACCTACAAAGACTGTTTCTGGCCACAAAAGTGATGAAAAAGTTTTTTCAAGGTGTCTAACACCTGGACAGGGGCATGCCAGAGGGGCATCCATGCCAAAAGCCTCACCAAAAATTACAGAGTTGATGCAAAGTCGGGTTTTAATCCCTAATGGGCAGAAATCACATTATACACAGCTCTGGGTGTCAGTGGGCTGTGGAATGTCTCACACAGAGATATAATAGAATACAGTGAAATAATAATGCATTGGAGTGGTTCTGTGCCTGTAACTTAATGAGGCAACCGCAGTAGTGTGCACACAGCTCTGGGTGTCAGTGGACTGTGGAGTGTCACACACAAAAAAATACAGGAGACCGATGTGCTACCCCTCAAAAGGGCTGTTTGGGGTGCTTTCACAGCAAGTGAGGAACAAGGGCACAGGCCTAGCTAATACTTTCCCTACCTATCTGTAGCAAATCTGACCCTGCTCTCACTAACAGTCAGCAGCTAGCAGAGAATTAATCCAATATGGCCACCACAACTGCTTTTTGATAGGGGGTCCAGGAAGGGGTGCTAGCTTATTGCCTGCCATGTATCTGCTGACTGTGAGGTAAGGGGTCAAAGTTTAGCTCAATGATGATGTATAGGGGGTGAATTGAACACGCCAAATGTTCTCTGTTCGCCGTGAATGCGAACAGCCGTTGCACATCGGCAAACTGTTTGGGCCATCTCTACTAATAAAGTGTATCATGACTTTTTAAGCACTTTTAGTGGGCTAGTCCAATAGGACCCAGTTTGCATTTTATATTCCCCCAGTAAGTTTTTTAGGCAGTTTGTCCTATTTTTTAGGCAGTTTGTCCTATTTAGGCAGTATTTGTTTTATTGGAATCCCACAATCCTGTCTGTGATTAAAATCCCCATAAATAAGATTAGCGTTTGTATTGTCTCAGCTGAATGATTACAGTTTTAGAGATTTTCTTTTACAACCTTTATCTTGAGTTGTTGACCATTTTTGTCTATTCCCTTCACTCAGAATTGTCTCGGCTATGTAAAGGGGCCCATACACCTAACGATTTTCCCGCCGATATATGGGCGAGTCGATCACAGTGATCGAATCGGCTGTGAAATCGCCGCGCACACCGCTGACAGAACGATCGATTTCCGTCCGAAATCGATCGTTCCCGTCGATTCCCGACAATCCGTCTGTGCGGGAGATTTTTCTCGATCGCCGCAGGGTCAGGGATGCGTCGGTAGCGGCGTTCGAATGCCCGATGACTGACGCAATACAGCGGGTATACATTACCTGTTCCGGCCGGCGCGAGTCCCCGCTGTCACTGCTGTCTTCTCCGCTCTGGTCTGGTCTGGTCTCCGGCATGCTTCACTCCTTCCTGCCCGGCAGGAAGTTTAAACAGTAGAGGGTGCTCTACTGTTTAAACTTTCTGCCGGGCAGGAAGAAGTGAAGCATGCCTGAGACCAGACCAGAACAGAGCGGAGAAGACAGCAGTGACAGCGGGGACTCGCGCCGGCGGAGCAGGTAATGTATGCGGGGGGGACACCACCACCACCAACACCACCACAGATTGTGAACGGTTTCAGGCTGAAATCAGTTCACAATCTGTTTGCAGTAAAGGTGGCCATACTATCCCTCTCTGATCAGATTCGATCAGATAGGGATCTGTCTGTTGGTCGAATCTGATGGCAAATCGAACAGATTATGGCCACCTTTAGACTTCGTGATAAGATGCGATGGCACAGGCAAGTTTCACATCTCTGGAGGGCTGTCATGAAGTTTTGTTTCTCCAGGTAAAGCCAATAAAGGACACACTGAGATGTCAAAAACCACTGGTGGAAAAGTGTCCTTCCTACAGCACTGTCAAAACCTGGATAACTTGTTTCAAGACTGGTAATTTCACCGTTGAAGATGAGCCCCCCAACCTCAACTGACCCAGCAACCTACGAAGCTGTCCATGAGATGATTATTGAGGATTGGCAAATTTCCGCAGAAACAATAGTCTATACTGGACATGCGTGTTGGGGTTGTTATCACCACTATCCTGGTCATGCCCAGCAGCAAACGTAAAAAAAAAAAAAATGTACTCAATAAAGTTAAGCAAGATTCATTGAATTATGATGTGGGTAGATTTACATAGGATGATGGTCATAGAGCCATCCCGATTCAGTATAGTTTAAATGTACCTAATGTAAGAAGTACCATAATCCAGTTCTTCTTACAAGACAACGTATATTTATTTTTCATTGGCCTCCTTTAAAAAAAAAATTCTTATATACAGTATAGTGTGCTACATTTCTATACTTCTAAATTATTTTCTTTAGGATCTTCCCGTAGGCCTCAGACTGCATCCACAGAGTGCACTTTGCATACCATGCATGTTATAAAGTGCATGAACTGCAACAGACATATATTTTTCAAAACCTAAGCAATGTCCATGTAATATCCATGCAATGTGCACATATTAACACGCGTTATCAGGAAACACACTGCATACAGCGAGTTAGGATAACACAATCTGTTACAACCGTGAACATGCTGATATAATTGTATTGTATTGTTGCAATCGCACTGCGTTAAAATCGCACAACCTGCTATTTCCACTTGCTACGTTTGCGCCGTCTAGCCGTCAGGAACAGCCAAGAATCGTGCAGTGATTGTAATTTGGTAAAAAAAAAAGATTGGCAAGATGGCTACGATCCACTTTAAGGGGATCTCCGCTTGTGGAAAAGGGCCCTTACTGTGCAGCACAATCAACATAAAGTAAATGCACCCTCATCCTCCCTGATAAATACGCCATCTGACTGGACCAGTAATACACATTACCGTCCAAATAAACCAAAATCATTGTGGTATCAAGGATATCCACAAAGGGCTATATATCTCCAATAATATCTTTAAAGGGAATCTAAAGCGGGAAGCATATGGCAGCTGCAAGATTTATTTCCATGCCCTGCTGATCTATTTGGCTGCACTAGTGTCTGAATCACACACCAAAAACAAGCACCCAGCTAATCTTTTCAGATTTGACAAAAATGTCAGAAACACCTGAACTGCTGCATGCTTGTTCAGGGTCTATGGATAAAAGTATTACAGGCAGAGATCAGCAGGATAGCCAGGCAACTGGTTTTGCTTAAAAGGGAAATAAATATGGAAGCCTCCATATCCCTCTCACTTCAGGTGTCCATTAATTCTCCAAAGCTTCAATGAAAAGTTATATCCCCTCAATTCATTAAAGGGGAACTGAAGAGAGAGGTATATGGAGGCTGTCATGTTTATTTCCTTTTAATCAATACCAGTTGCCTGGCAGCCCTGCTGGTCTATTTCTCTGCAGTAGTATCTGATTAAAACCAGAAACAAGCATGCAGCTAGTCTTGTCAGATCAGACTTATAAGTCTGAACCACTGAAACACCTGATCTGCTGCATGCTTGTTCAGGGGCTATGGCTAATAGTATTAGAGGCAGAGGATTAGCAGGGCTGCCAGGCAACTGGTATTGTCTAAATGGAAATAAACATGACAGCCTCCATATACCTCTCTCTTCAGTTCCCCTTTAACTGCCTGAAGCTAACTTTACCTGGGGCTTCTATATAGCCTATTAGGCCTAGGAAATACATGGTAACTCCAAAGGCATGCTTATATTAGTTTGGAGCGCCAGGAAACAGCTCCAGGTAACCACTTACTGATTATTTTACTCAAATATTACTCAAATAGTATCACTGTCCCATCTTGCCCCTGTGAAACAGACTTTGAAATGTATGGATAGGCAAGAGAGGGCTGACTAAAAACCAGCTCACGGCAGCATTGTCAGTGAGAATAGTTGCTGCAGTCTAAATTCACTTTTACCATTTGGCAAATTTCTGTTATTATTAGACATTTATATAATGCTGACACATCTTCTGCAGTGAGTTTACAAAGAGCCTCAACCACATCAGATAACCAACAGTCCCTCAGCTGCCTCACAACCTGTGATCTCCACCATACTTTAAAAAACCTGAAGTGAAAGTAAAGTGATGAAATAAACAATTGTATGTATCCTCCTACTCCTACTATGTTTTTTTTAACTCTTTTTATTGAAGAATGTCTCAAAACAGAGATAGTAATCATTTACATTCATTACAGACTTCACATGCATAGTATAATACAGTTGGACTCATTATGTTGACATAGTATCTACCTATTACCATCATATTGACATTAGTATGGATTAGTTCACAGTTAACCTGGTTGTATATGGGTATCCAACATTATAATCTTACAGACTATCCTGCAATATAATATTCACCAAAGGTTAGTGAGAACGTAAATAGTATTAGATATAGATTAACCAAGAGTCCAGTATCCTTCGAATCCCATATAGTATTGCTATAGAGTCCATCTGTAATGCTTGGGGGTATACTTTCTGAGTCAGCGTGTGTGCTTAAGACTATGTAGCTGGGTAATGGAAGAGGCTACACAGATGGCCACAGGAGTAATGAACAAGGGAGCAAGATTGCCCAGAGCAGCTGCAGCTCTGGCCCGTGTATCACGCTAAATGCTATGTGATACAATACACAACAGACGTAGTCGGTGAAAGGCTTGGGTCATACATGATAGATCAGATGGCAGTAGTACAGTGGACTAGACAGAATCAGAGTCGGTAACAGGCTAAGGTAATACACGTTAGATCAGATGGCTGCGGTACAAGGACTAGGCGAGAGAATGGTCAGTAAGCTAAGGTCGTATCTAAGTCAGTCTGGCAGTCGCATTGAAATACATTAACTGAGTAATGAAAGTCGCATTAATATACAAGGGCTGCTTAGTGCGACGCCGCACTAATCCTCAGGCTGAGTAACAAGACAAACAACAGACAGACAGACGGAATGCTTAGCCAATCTAGTCGCTGCCCCAGCGATGGCAAACATTCACAGTGACATAGACAAGACTAACAGGTAGGAGCGTAACTAATGGCAACTGCTGCTTTAGTTACGTCCTTAGGAACAAGACAAGAAGGAATACTACCAGTCACCAACGTGGTGATTGCAGAATCGGAGCTATCAGGAATCAGAAGGACTTCACTGTATCCCCGCAGATACAGCAAACGTCCAAGCAAGAAAAAAGGTTAAACAATGCAATATACAATTCACATGAATGACCCAGCAACAACTCAGGGAGCTGTACGCTATGTCGGGTGGAGTCTGAAATGGGAGGCAGCCTTTTATATCGACATCAGCCAATGGATGCAGGCATGCAAATTCCCACACAGCTGGATGGTAATTACTCAATCCTGAGCCAGCTTGATTACAAGCTGCTAGCTGAAGGACTCTCATAACAAATACATGTAATATTATGCAACAACATGCATGTAGGAAATCCAGGGCTATCTGGCTGCAGTTCAACTGCAGCAAGCAATAGGAGGAGTCATGACAGCATCCTGGGCTGCTCTGAAATGCAGAGTGATTGCAAATGACAATGAGACTTATTGCGAATGCGCAACCGAATGCAAGCAAATAAGTCAGAGCTGCCCGGTTTCAGTTCCACTGCAACCGACAGAACATGCTACAGGAGAGATCCTGACACCATCATGCTATATAAATTTCTGATACTATTATAAATGGCTTATAGAGGTTTCAGCATAAAAAGAGAACCAAAGGCTTAACATTTAACAAACCGCACTGTATCATGATCTCAGATATATCTCTAGACTCATTATCAAGGTTAATAAAAGGCTACTACCCAGGTATAAATCACCAAAATTAGTTGCCGATTCTATAAATTAACTAAATCTAAATATTAGGTGGTTCACATGGGGTTGTCCTTACTGTGAGTTGACTGTAAGGGGGTTATCTAGTCCTACTATGTTTTTAGAATCCACCGTTTTATGTTGTGTGTATTAGTTGGAAAAGTAGGTGTTGTCATTTTGATTTATAATGTAGGATAACTGACCTGATGCTCATACCTCCCAACATTTTAAAATTAGAAATTGGGACACAGGCCACACCCCTAACAACACCCCTAACAACACCCTCTAACCACACCCCCAACACACACCCTAGTCACGCCTACCATAACGTTTTTGAAGATTTTTTTTTAATATTAATGCCCTTATATTTTTTAATAAATATATCCCTCATAAACCCTGCCCGTGGGTGGGGCTAACTGTAATGTAGTTATACCAGCTAATGTAGTTACATAAAAAAAAATATGATGTAAATGCACATAATGACAGACAACATTTCCCCAGTAAATGCATGTAATGAGAGACAGCGTTTCCCTACTAAATGCACATAAGAGACAGCGTTTCACCAGTAAATGCAGGTAATGACAAACAGCGTTTCCCCAGTAAATGCACGTAATGAGAGACAGCGTTTCCCTAGTAAATGCACATAATAGGAGACAGCTTTTCATTAATAAATGCACATAATAAGAGACCGCTTTTCACCAGTAAATGCACATAATAAGAGCCCGCTTTTCACCAGTAAATGCACATAATAAGAGACAGTTTTCACCAGTAAATGCACATAATAAGAGACAGCTTTTCACCAGTAAATGCACATAATAAGAGACAGCTTTTCACCAGTAAATGCACATAATAAGAGACAGCTTTTCACCAGTAAATGCACATAATAAGAGACAGCTTTTCACCAGTAAATGCGCATAATAAGAGACAGCTTTTCACCAGTAAATGCACATAAGAGACAGCTTTTCACCAGTAAATGCACATAATGACAAACACCCATTGTCCCCAGTATATGTAGCCAGGGATATATGTGCCCAGTATATGTAGCCAGAGGTATATGTCCCCAGTATATGTAGCCAGGGATATATGTGCCCAGTATATGTAGCCAGGGATATATGTGCCCAGTATATGTAGCCAGATGTATATGTCCCCAGTATATGTAGTCAGGGGTATATGTGCCCAGTATATGTAGTCAGGGGTATATGTCCCAGTATATCTAGCCAGAGGTATATGTCCCAGTATATGTAGTCAATGGGTATATGTCCCAGTATATGTAGCCAGGGGTATATGTCCCCAGTATATGTAGTTAGGTGGTATATGTCCCCAGTATATGTAGTCAGGGGGTATATGTCCCCAGTATATGTAACCAGGGGTATATGTCCCAGTATATGTAGGCAGGGGTATATGTGCCCAATATATGTAGGCAGGGGTATATGTGCCCAGTATATGTAGGCAGGTGTATATGTGCCCAGTATATGTAGTCAGGGGGTATATGTCCCCAGTATATGTAGGCAGGGGTATATGTCCCCAGTATATGTAATGTGCCCAGTATATGTAGTCAGGGGGTATACGTCCCCAGTATATGTAGCCAGGGGTATATGTCCCAGTATATGTAAGCAGAGGTATATGTCCCCAGTATATGTAATGTGCCCAGTATATGTAGTCAGGGGGTATATGTCCCCAGTATATGTAGCCATGGGTATATGTCCCAGTATATGTAGCCAGGGGTATATGTGCCCAGTATATGTAATCAGGGGGTATATGTCCCCAGTATATGTAGCCAGGGGTATATGTCCCAGTATATGTAGGCAGGGGTATATGTCCCTAATATATGTAATGTGCTCAGTATATGTAGTCAGGGGGTATATGTGCCCAGTATATGTAGGCAGGGGTATATGTGCCCAATATATGTAGGCAGGGGTATATGTGCCCAGTATATGTAGACAGGTGTATATGTGCCCAGTATATGTAGTCAGGGGGTATATGTCCCCAGTATATGTAGGCAGGGGTATATGTCATTATATATATAAAAATGACTTGCACTCCAGCACAGATATAAATGCAAAAAGTATGTATTCAAAATGTCAATAAATAGCAACACAGCTTTACATATCAAAAAGGATCACAATACATAGCCTGCTTAGCAGACATCACAGTAAGTGAGCATTACACCAGTCAATCACAAGGAGTCAAGTTGTAACAAGAATAAATAGATAAATGCATTATATTGGCAACAAACATGGCAATGAGCTATACAGATCAAGTTACAACAGGATTAACAAGGCAAAGATTCCATAGTGAAAAAAGTATACCATGACAGCGCGCTGTTTCGTAACCTTTGTCAGAGAGTATACACAAGGAGCTCCTACTGGCTGCTGTAGCCAGGGGAATATGTCCCCAGTATATGTAGCCAGGGGTATATGTCCCAGTATATGTAGGCAGAGGTATATGTCCCTAGTATATGTAATGTGCCCAGTATATGTAGTCAGGGGGTATATGTCCCCAGTATATGTTGTCAGGGGGTATATGTCCCCAGTATATGTAGCCAGGGGTATATGTCCCAGTATATGTAAGCAGAGGTATATGTCCCCGGTATATGTAATGTGCCCAGTATATGTATTCAGGAGGTATATGTCCCCAGTATATGTAGCCATGGGTATATGTCCCAGTATATGTAGCCAGGGGTATATGTGCCCAGTATATGTAGTCAGGGGGTATATGTCCCCAGTATATGTAGCCAGGGGTATATGTCCCCAGTATATGTAGTCAGGGGTATATGTCCCCAGTATATGTAGTCAGGGGGTATATGTCCCCAGTATATGTAGTCAGGGGGTATATGTCCCCAGTATATGTAGTCAGGGGGTATATGTCCTCAGTATATGTAGCCAGAGGTATAAGTCCCCAGAATAGGTAGCCAGGTGTTCCCCCAGCAGGAGGAGAGCAGTGCAGTGGAGGGAGAGCTATGGGGACAGCAGGGAAGGGGGGGCATCTCCCCCCCTTCCCTCACCTTAGGGGGCTCTCCCTCCCTCACTCTCTCCTCTGGAACCAAGTGCTGTGGCATTTGGCAGTGGGCAGAACTTACCTGCGTGACTCCATCTGGTCTCATCGCAGGCACGGGATGATTTGCCGCTAGTCTGGTCTGGCCTGGCTGCAGCACCAGAACTTCCGGCGCTTGGAGCAAGACGCAGGTAAGTTCCGCCCGCTGCCAAACGCCACAGCACTTGGTTCCGGAGGAGAGAGCGAGGGAGGGAGAGCCCCCTAAGGTGAGGGAAGGGAGGGGGACATGGCCCCCCTTCTCCGCCACTGCCCACAGCTCTCCCTCCACTGCGCTGCTCTCCTCCTGTTACGGGCCGTTGTCAACACTGACTGCCGCCCGGGACTTGGGGGGCTCATACCGGGATAGCGGGAGAGCCTCCAAAATCGGGAGAATCCCGACGAAAACGGGACGGTTGGGGGCTATGCTGATGCTGCTTTCTAATTTTATCTTGTGAATTACAGCAGATCTCTGATGGAAGATAAACTGTACATGCTTTGGTTTTTCCCAGGAACACACACTGTTTTTTTTCTCTGCTCTCTGAGTAAACTTTATTTAACACTTTCTAGTTAACAAACAGACAACATTGTCACATGACTCTAGATCAGTGGATACGCTGTATATACGGACATATGAATCATCACTTATTTTAAAGGGCAGCTGAAGTGAGAGGTATATGGGGGCTGCCATATTTATTTCCTTTTAAACAATACCAGTTTCCTGGCTTTCTTCCTGATTCTCTGTCTGTAACACTTTTAGCCAGACCCTGAACAAACTTAAAGAGAACCAGAGACGAAGCACCCTCATGTATTTTATTACATTTATCAGTGGGAACATGACAGTAAACACCTACCCTGCTTTTAGTTTCATTCTTATCTGCTTAATTAGTCTATTATCAGCTGTTATAAGAATCCCCGACTGGCTCAGTCTAGGTTTGACCTGGAATCATTATAGCTGAGTCACTCTTCTGTGGAGTCTTTTCAAGCCCAAGCCTGCCTCCTCCTGGCTCAGATTTCCTGCTTTGCATACTGAGAGCTGTAATGACATGGGAGGGGCTGCTGCTGCTGAGAGAGAATCTCTGAAACAGACAAGTGTGGCTGCAAAAGCCTGCAATATGATCTGTGTGCTCTGTGTGCACTCTGTCTGCATAGATACTGATGATGACTGCAGTTTCATTCCTATGAGAGACACTTCCTACAGGCAGCTGCACATCATACCAAAATGAAAGCACACAGATGAAAGGCTGCAGCAGCCTTTCTCATATAGCCTAAATAGCAGCCTAGTCTCATATAGCCTAGACAGCACATCCAAAACAACTCATAACCCGGAAGCAGAAGGGATATGAGCCGGCGGCCATATTTGATTTTTCCTGGAGCAATAATGGATAAAAAAAAACACTAAAAAAAAGGCACACCAGAGCGGCGAAATTATCAGGTAGAGCATATATTCTTTACAAGCTATCGACTGATATGTTTATTTTGTGTGAAACGTTCATCTCTGGTACCCTATAAGCAGATCAGGTGTTTCTGACATTATTGTGAAATTTGACAACATTAGCTGCATGCTTGTTTCTGGTATTATTCAGACACTACTGCATCCAAATAGATCAGCAGGGCTGCCAGGCAACTGTGATGTTTAAAGGGACTCTGAGCAGTGCAGAAACTATGGAAAGATGCATATAATTTTAAAGCTCTCTTTCTCCTCTTTCCAATAATATATAAACCACCGCCCTACGCCTTTTAGTTTTCGCTATTTTTGCGATTGAAATTGCAGCAGCCGCGATTTCGATCACGACAATAGAGAAAACTAAAAGGCATAGGGCGATGATTTAGGTGTCGTCAGAAAGAGGAGAAAGAGAGCTTTAAAATGATATCCATCTTTCCATAGTTACTTGTATTACACAGGGCGACTTTTTCTCAAAGTCAGCAGCTCCATTCAGGCAATTTCAATCTCGAAAATAGCGAAAACTAAAAGGCGTAGGGCGGCGGTTTAAATATTATTGGAAAGAGGAGAAAGAGAGCTTTAAAATGATATGCATCTTTCCATAGTTTCTGCGCTGCTCGGAGTCCCTTTAAAAGGAAATAAAAATGATAGACAGAGTTGAGATGGAAAATCCTAAGAAAGATTTTCTCTTTGTTTTTCTTGTAGAATACTCACTAAGATCAAAATGTGGACAGTGCAATACATATGTTATGTAAGTGGAGCAAGTATTTATCTACTTATATATGTGGGGGGGGGGTTCTGAGATAGTATGGCTGGCTGACAGCTCCTCTTTAAAACGCCTCAAAATGCTTACCAAATCTGTATGAGGCATTTTGAAATGCGTATATGGGAACAGGCCCAAACTGTAGTTATAAACATGCCAGGTCAACCCCATGTTGTCTTTTGACCATTAATGTTACTGATTTTTCCCCTCCAAAAAGATCTGACTGCTCACTGTTAACTAACACTTCCCTTTTGGCCGGATGAACACATTCATTACAATATACAGCACTGGTGCAAGTCAACCTGTTTGAATAACAGCCTCGGCTGTCTAACCTAGCAATAACCCCTGCAGATCCCTATGAAGGTGTGTGACAGGATTAATCACATCTGAACATCAGATTTGTTGGTCAGCAACATGGTCACAGTGCTCATCAGACCTGATGTGCAGAATCAGATGACAGATCACAGAGATTGTGGTCCCTCTTCTCCCACCTGCCTCAATCTCGCGGCAGCTGCCTTCTCCTGAGGAGATAGGAATCGTTGTGAGAGTGAAGCAGAAGAAAAATGGAGATGGCCTTCCTTGCTGAGCACTTGCGGACAACAAGGCTGTTGATTTTCAAAAATAAATATACACAATTTATTCAATTGCTCCCAATAAATAGTCGCAACGCATTTCACGGGCAAAAAGACCCGCTTCTTCAGGCAATAAAGGACAGGAGCAACAACACTGAAAATAACAGAGATACATAGCAGGCATCAGTATACTGTGTGTGGTACAATTGTATAGGTACATTGAATTGTATGCATACATAGTTTTTATGGTATAAGTGATGCTAACACGAAAATGCTATTACTGAAGTGGCTTATGTTACACCTATTCTTGTGTTGATAATTGCTTAGTTCCGGGGTATGTGTTCAAAATGTATGCCTAAATAATTGTATTTCCCATAGGGAGAACCTATTTGTGGGCTTGTGCTGCCTTCGTGGGGAGTTATGTTGTTCAATGGTGGAGTGACTGTAGCGAGGTAAAGTGAAACTAGTGTCCCAGGCTGATGATAAGGAGTAACATAAGTGATAAGGGGTAAAAAACTTACCAGCGTCTGGTCTGATTGATGCTTTTCACCTCCGTGCCGGTATGACATGTTTGCGGGGTTTATAAGGTGAATGGGGAGGCTACGGAGGACGTGAGGGGGGTGGGGCCGTGTGTAGAACATGATTGGGCTGCTTGAGTTGTGTGGCCAATTCTCCCCATTCACCTTATAAACCCCGCAAACATGTCATACCGGCACGGAGGTGCCAAGCATCAATCAGACCAGACGCTGGTAAGTTTTTTACCCCTTATCACTTATGTTACTCCTTATCATCAGCCTGGGACACTAGTTTCACTTTACCTCGCTACAGTCACTCCACCATTGAACAACATAACTCCCCACGAAGGCAGCACAAGCCCACAAATAGGTTCTCCCTATGGGAAATACAATTATTTAGGCATACATTTTGAACACATACCCCGGAACTAAGCAATTATCAACACAAGAATAGGTGTAACATAAGCCACTTCAGTAATAGCATTTTCGTGTTAGCATCACTTATACCATAAAAACTATGTATGCATACAATTCAATGTACCTATACAATTGTACCACACACAGTATACTGATGCCTGCTATGTATCTCTGTCATTTTCAGTGTTGTTGCTCCTGTCCTTTATTGCCTGAAGAAGCGGGTCTTTTTGCTCGTGAAACGCGTTGCGACTATTTATTGGGAGCAATTGAATAAATTGTGTATATTTATTTTTGAAAATCAACAGCCTTGTTGTCCGTTTGTGGTTGGCTGGTCCACCGCCGCAACCAAAACATTTTAAACTTTTTAGCTATTTTATACTCCCGGCGCCTCTGTACACCTGTAAGCAATCAGAAGTCCACCCTTGGTGGAAGGGTGACCCACCCTACAATTCCTCTATCCGCAGAGAGCGACGTTTTACTCCTGAGTGGGGACAGGCTTGTTCTCCCCACCTGCCTTTACAGTGGTTGCTTCAGTGGCAACCCTGGTTTGTGAGTATATTA